>NC_047570.1:12102500-12402500 GCF_011004845.1 Esox lucius | reverse complement strand
TTTATTACAAAATCTGAGGTCATCATCTGATGAATAATACAGTGCTGATTGAGTTATTTACAATGTTTCCACGACACACCTAAAGTCACATAATACATCAACCAAATTATATTTCATTTCAGTGACATTGGATATTTTGCACTGTCTGCAACATTTACCAACAGCTTTTAGTACAGGTCACTAGTTATCCAGATTTTTGGGGGATAATGTTTATGCAACAAAAGTTGTATCGCTAGCTCGTTTTATTTTGACATCAATATACTGAAAAAATGTATGAGTTCACAGGAGCGTATTATTCAGAATTAACCATAAAAAAGAAAACATATCAGAGATAGGATTATTGTTTTAACTGAGCTTTTATTCAATCAAAAAACGTATGTGCTATAAATATGTCCAGCATGTTTTCCCTGAATAACAATCCTTTTCACGTAGCATATAATGTCCATTGAATGCTCAGAGATGAATGTAGCCCCTTTAATACTGATCAACTTTACAGCTGCTAAGCAAAAGCACTTGAACTGATGATTTGGTCTTTGTGGGTCATTCCCACTAATATGATAAGGCATCCGAATCTCTGTCTATTTCAGCGTATTTATCAATATTCCCATTGCCGTTTCAGTTCATATCATTTTTTTTCTTATTGTACCATTCATTACGTTTCTTGTGTACACTGACATCCATGATCCATGGGATCAAATACTAGCCACAACATCAAAATGGTTCCCCTGTTGATTGCATGCAGAATTCTTCAAATTAATTCAGATTAATTCATGTATTATTGCAAAAATAAAATGAACATGTTTGTATCACAACGCAAATGAAACCATTCCTTACATACATATATCTGTGATAAAGCACATGTTATGTAGATATCCCTCACAGATTCAAAATAATAATAATATCCGGTCACTAATCTATCCCTTTCAAACAAAATTCCCAAGCATTTACAATGCCTGCTTTTTAATGCCAGCTTTTTCTTCAGTGTGAAATTGGTGGGGGGTAAATAACCTGGTCATAATTTCAGCTTTTTAACAATACCCCTCACCCATCACCACCCACTCCAACTCACCAGTTACACGCTGGTATGTATGAAAGAGGTTTACTTGAAACCAGGTGGTACATAATAAGTTGTTTAAAAGGGGTCATAGGGGTCATGTCATGTTTATTTATATATATTGTTTATTTGACATAATAAATCACATATTCTGTCTGAAATGAATCATCTCCCGAGTGGAACCAGTTTTCAGAACCTGAAGTGAAATACCCTCTGAAGCCCTCTACAGAGAAATTAACGAAATGGGCACTACTGGTTGGGGCTGGTTGGGAAGGTGGGGCTGGCGGTGAAGTCGGAAAGTGAGTGGGTGGGGGCGGAGCATGTTGATTAGCTTTTCTCTCCGTGGGGGTGTGAGGGAGTCTTCTGAAAAAGCAGAGTCACTCCTTTCCTGAAGCGCCTGTCCCTTACACTGTATATAATCACATTACAGCAGCTATTCCCAGTCAAGATCCAGAAAGCGACAAAGGAAAAGTTGCACCAGGTGTAGCCCACTACGTTGCCCAGGACAAACACCGCGATGGGGGTGAAGGAAGCCGTGAAGGCAAACGTCAGAATGCCGATCGTCTTTGCGGCCTTGATGTCCGAGAACGAGGGTCGCTGTTGACAGCCGCCTCCCTCGATCCCCTGACCCCCCTCCGACATGAGCTTCCGTTTGCGGGTGTAACGGCGGATTCTGGTGAATGACAGGACGTTGACGACCAGGGTACTGCCCAGCAGCGTGAAGTCAAAGGCCGGGAACAGCAGGAGGATGTTGGCGTCACATGGCAGCATAACTCCGTCCAACAGGGGGACATAGTTACACATCCGACTGCACTCGTTGTACTCCAGAGAAAAGCTGCTACTGAGGGTTATGGGGGCGAGGGCCAGGAAGAAGCTGACTAACCAGGAGAAAAGGATGAGAAACATGGTGCGTCTCCGCGTCACCAGATGGTCCTTATGAAGGGGCCGTAAGATGGCCACGCAGCGCTCCACCGTCATCAGGAAAATAGTACTGATGGAGACAAACGTACAGCCGGCGAACACTGGACCAATCAGCATGCAGGGCTGCCAGGGGCCCGCTAGACCCCCTGTGGGGGGGGCCGGGCCGCCTTGGTACCAGACTGGAGGAGGACTGGTCACCATCAGAGAAATTTCAGTGTAGACGGAGAATGGAACTACTAGCACGCCAACCATCATGTCCGCTATAGCCAGGGAGACTATCAAGGGAGAAATGTCAGACAAAATTACATTCACAGTTCACGCTCAACCACATGCTGTTTAAATCATTGTTGTAAAACATGCTTTTACAGTACAATTTAATTCGGAAATATATAATTGTTTCCCATTGTTTGAAGCAAAACAGAACAAAAATCTGTGATTCTGACCAAACAGGATTGAAAATGTATTAAGCCTTGCATAATGATTTAGTTTTCTGCCAAACAACAAACACAGACTGTCTTTAGCAAATCATGCATATAAAAACATGCTACTCTAGAAGCAGAAAACATCGCACCAATGCCAGCTAAACCAAACTGAGCAGCTTTCAGGTGTCTTCTGTCCCCTTTGTCTCCTGTCTAAATTGACGGTGCATTTGGAGTGACTGAGCTCAGTCTGCATCAGTCTGCATCAGTCCGCATCAGTGGTGCCGTTCTATTTAAACACCCCATTTTTGAGTGGCCTGTTACATCATGGGGAGAAAGTGGATCCTTTGGGTTTATGCAAAAAGAGGTCTTTGAGGAGGGCTTCTATGAAACAACATAATCATGGCCCTCAGTTTGAATGCGTTAGCAATCGCCTCTCGGATCATTGAAACTGAAACCGCAGAGTCTGATGACCTCTCTGACAAGAAACTACACAGTCATGAAACAGTTCTAGCCTACTAAAATACCCATAGTACCCTGATTGTTTTTAACAGCCTGGCTAAAAAGTACATTTTCAGAATTCAGTGAAATAAAAGATAACCTTCTTTAGCTGGCTATGCCCGGGGCACTGTTTAAACACCCTTGGTGTGTTTGTTGGGCTTACCTTTGAGATATCCCTGTGGTGTGCGGACATGTCTCGTCTGCATGAAGACAGTGAGCGTGACCACGTTGCCCACCACTATGGCAAAGGCCAGACTGACCATGAACACCACAGCCAGGGTACGGTTGATGAGGCCACAGCAGCAGAAGGTGCAGAGGGGGGCCAGAGACTGGCCTGACCTTGGCCCAACCTGGGCTGCTACGGTCAAGTTGGACTGGCTCTCCGAGATGCTCACCATCCCTCCTGAGCCCCATGGAACGCTCCAGTTGGCCAGGAGGGCAGTCATACTAGCCCAGAGGCCCAAGGCCTTCTCACCTCCAAGAACCACTAGAATTTTGTCCTCCTGTAGCCCATGTGCTGTGCTTAGAGATACTCCTGGGGAGACAAACAGGAACATTATAAGCAAAAGTAACCATCTACCACACCAAAGGCAAACTACTGGAAAATACAATACAACACTACGATTGACAACTGTCCCCTGCTTCAGTAGTCGTAAGCAGAACCTTTTTTATGCATTCACTATTTTTTTATCTTTTGGTACCTTTTGTGTGGTGTAGGATGGAATCCAAACAAAAAGTTCCCTCTAAAGCTTGTCATTCTTTAACATTGGCTTGCTGAATCCAAGAATGCTGTGCATACACTTACTCAGTGGCCAGAAACCAGTACTAGTTTCAGTTGACAAAGTTGACACAAGTTCCCCTTGGCTGGAGTAGAGTGAATTAAGATTTCAAAGCTTCTTTTACACGTGCTACAATGCAGGTTTCATGATCTGATCAGTAAGACCACATTTTTAACTGATTAAGTTTTGTCCACATACTTGGTACTAAAGTGTCTCTTATCCATCCATCTTGTCCTCATTGGGACTAGAATTGTAGTATGTAAATTATTTTACAGATATTTCCTTAAGACACATCTTGATTCCGTATGTCACTGTTGGCACCTGCCATGACTTCAAAGATCATGAAATGTTTTTTAATCATCTGCACCTGTTAGTAAATGTTGGCATCAGAAAGAGAACAAAAGCTTCTGTTAGCATCAGAGGCTTCATGAATGGGATTTACCATCAAGCAAACCAAAGACAGTTGGACTTAACACTGACAGAACACAGCAACAAAGCCAGATCATTTTTTTAATGAGTGCAGTGAGCAGAAAGCAAAAAAACAAATATAGATTTATTTTTAATGTGAGAAGTCCAGCTAATCATTTTTATCCTAAAGTGTCAGAGTAAATTATCATTACCCAATAGGAAAGCAAACATTTCAAACATCTCACACATTTTTGCTCTCTGTCTCCATAAAATTCAGATACATTTGAACAAATTAAGTTAAAGTAGAAATTGTTTAAAACCAGCTGCTGCTCCACAAGCAATTCCCAAGGTTGCAACACTCCCACTTAACTTCAAGTGACAGAGGTCAAGGGTTCTCCAGAGACACCCCCACTTAACTTCAAGTGACAGAGGTCAAGGGTTCTCCAGAGACACCCCCACTTAACTTCAAGTGACAGAGGTCAAGGGTTCTCCAGAGAAACCCCCACTTAACTTCAAGTGACAGAGGTCAAGGGTTCTCCAGGGACAGTGTTCTTCAAGCAAGTAACAGTACATTAGTTTAAGGATGGGTGCTATGTGTGAGCAGGGGCATCAGGACCCACCTTCAAGACAAGCCTCAAATGTTTTATGTAATACATATAATAACAGATCACTTACCACTGAAGTCCTATTAAATGTTTTCTTTTTCTTCAGGCAACGTTTATTAATTTGTCCTCAACAGGCTCAATACAATGGATTTATTCAACAGGGACAGACAGATTCCATGGCCTCGTTCATTATGAAACATGCCTACGGAGTCATCATCATGACTAAATAGCTGAACTGAGAGCAGCAATTGACTCCACAGGTAGTAATGAGGTGGAAACCTGCCATACTTAATGCTTTCATTTAATGACACATACTGCAACTGAGATTCAAAACTGGTTGGAAGCCATAATGTACCACACAAAAAACAAATACAATCATTAATTTCACCCAAGAGATGAAGAAAATAATGTATATGCATCATAAAAACAAATTCTACATATAAATGATACACACTAAGTTTGTGAGCACAGTCTAAACTACATACAGGTGTGGTCAGATCCAGTGGATAGAACAGAATTAACATACAGTAGGCAGTGGCAGTGCGTGGGTGAAATCACTGAAGAAAACACACAAACTAGGGGTAAATAAATTCCTTCACACATGAGTCATCACAAAACTGCGAGTTGGAAAGAAACCAAAGACCTGCAGTAACCACCATGTTAACATGAATAACCTACTGTATGATTATAATCTACAGCAAAGACAGTTTAAGATAGCAACCAAAAAATGCAATTTGGTCCAGTCAATGTAACACCACTAACTTTACAGGTTGTGTGTGTGTGTGTGTGTGTGTGTGTGTGTGTGTGTGCTAGCTACTTGATTTAACATTTAATTTCCTGAAATGAAATAATTTCTGGTCAAAACTGCTCTTAATTTTTTTGGCATGTGCCATCAAATTGATTACATGATTTTGAACCCCCTTTTATTTCTTTCTATGCTCAGTGCACCCATGGCACACAGGGTTGTGGCTGGTATGCCCAGGATAATCATATGCCTCCTGGGTATAGTTTTCGTTTTTCCCATCCCTATCTTTAGCATCACATAATATGGCTACAATTAGAAACTATTACACCAAATCAGGTGCGAATGATTACAAAATCATTACAGAGCACTTCGGAGGGCCAAGCCTTCCATAGAGATTAGAGACCTGGTCTGATTTGATCTTAGAAAGGTGCAGTGGTGTTTTTATATGTAAATAATTGGCACAAGCCATTTGAAAATATAGGATACATACCAGTAAAGCTACAAAACTCCCTCTTGCTACTGATGTGTTTATTTAACACATCAAGAAACAGCGTGGCTCCACAAAACACTTTTAACGACAGAGCAGCTTGCTTCTACCAGGTGTTGCAATACACATACTGGAGAGAGAGAGAGAGACCTTGTGTGATTGCTCTCCTTCACTCTTACACACGTAAAATCACCACTGTCACATTTACAAACCTAAATTAGGAATGCAACCAAGCTAAGAACCAATGTGCCTACAGGGCCATACGAGAACAGCAATGAGCTCAACACCACTGAAGGCCACAACGAAGCGGAAAAGACAACTTTTTAGGGATACAGATCCATTCTATGACAACTACCTTAATAGATAAGCATGGACACACTGACACTCATCACCATCTATATCAATCGATCCAGCACAAAAATATGACCAACGCACGGACCAGCATCACAAAGGCAGGATGATAAAATATGCTTTCACTCACCAAGGCTGAGGTCTCACTTGAAGAGAAAGGTGGTACAGCGGTTCTTCCTCTGGACAAACTTTTCGATGACTTTGGAAATTAAGTCATGTAGCTGCTGAATCAGCTGGATTTAGATGGACAACATGGCCAACGCGTTGAGTCGCGGCTGTCCCATGGTATTGGGAGGGAAGGTTTTTACCCTCTTCAAGGTGGAAAAGTTCCTCTCTGACTCGGATCTCGTCATAAGTGTTGTTATGAGAAGTTTCAGCAGTGTGACGGTCTCAGCAAACGGCTCCTCTAGGTTGTTCTCATGGATGGATAACAGAGACAGGGCCGTCTTACCAGTGTGAAGCTCAGTGTGGCGGTACAGAGTGTTCAACTCAGATTTCCTCGTTTCCTAGAGGCCATAGTTTCACCGCACAGTCAAGCTGTAGGGAATGACAGGACAAATTGTGGGAAAAGCGAGCTATCAACCAGCTTGGCAGCGATCAGGTGGTCACTTTGTGAAAACCTCTGCTCCATCTGGGAGATGACTGTGTCGCAAGCCTCCTTCATCACCGGCGCTGTGTTGGCTACTCGTCGGCCTGGCTTGTCTGTTCCATCGTGAACAGTGGCAGCCCACTGCTTCCGCATATTCATGACATTCTCCTTGAAACGGGTGAGCACACTGCTAATCCCATCGATGCGCCGTTTTTGCAGAGTGTTGTATAAAACCTAAACTTCTGGCATAAGGAAGAAAAAAAAATTCCTGCAGCTACAGAAAGGGTTGTTCCCAGAGTTTTTTGACAGGCCGATTGCCTCATTTACGTGGCCTCATCCCATCCTGGTTGTATGCGTATGTCCTCCATACACAGGATCAACGCAGCGCGGTTTTCCCAAACTGCATTGACTGTTCTACTTTTAAAGTTCCATGGTACAGCGGGTGGCATTGGAATGTGTCTCTGTGTTGCAAGTGCCGCAACACATTTTGGAACGCCAGAGAAAAAGGTGGCAAAAGCAGTTACATTTGCAAAAAAACACCTTCAGGATGCTCATCCTTGCTGAACAAAGTTGCTGCAAGGTCAGGTTCAGCTGGTGAGCATAGCAGTGAACAAACTGGACACGTCGGTATGTCTCTTTCATTAGCGTCTGTACCCCTCGGATGTTTCCACTCATTACAGCCGCACCCTAATAAGTCTGAGCTTTTCTCCCAGCTTCAGTGGTTCCAGCACACCCTTGATGCTATTAGAGAGGCCGAGTCCAGTTTTATCTTTGACTTCCACAAACTCCAGAAACCTCTTTGTCACTGTATTGTCAGGCAACATGTATCGCAACACAAGCACCATTTGTGATTTACAGGAGACATCAGTTGTCTCACCTGCCTGTATGGCAACAAATGATGTCTCCTCCATCTCTATGTACACTTCATACATACAGTTTAACAGTTCATTTTGTACAGTGCTGATTGTCCCTTTGAAGATGGGCTGAGCGTCATAGTGCCTCTGAAGCCTCGAATCGGCCTCACACATAGTCTAGAAAATGCATCTGAATATTCCAGGATTCAGGGAGCACACTGACTCGTCGTGCCAACGCAGCTGCGACATTTACCCTTCCAGGTAAGCCCAATTTCACAGCATTGTCCAGATGACTCCCGCTGCTTTCATGTTTCAAATCTTTGTAACCCGTCCTCAACCAAGTACCATCTCTACCAAATAGCAGACATGGAAAACAGTGCCTTCTTTTGTATGCTAACCGTTAGCACCTTTTCTTCAAAAACCACTCCACGTTAAACCCGTGGTTACATTTACCACCAGTTTGAGTGATGACAATATCCCGTGGCTGATGGGCACCAAGTCACTTTACGTCTAGTTTCTCCTCCAAATTAAGGGTTTCAAACGAGTATGAAATCCACTTTATTAATTTTCTGGCGTTTGTGAAGCAAAGAAGATAGCTAAGACAATCTACCCTCCTTGCTCTTCTTGCCGAGTAATGTTGGCGCCAGACAGACAGACGTCCAATCAGCTCTGAAATACAAAATTACGCTGTAGTGGGGCTACCGGCTGTCAGCCCCACTTGGCATAAAATTAGTTTGATCTGCATTAATCAGACTAACATTCTGAGCATGCGTATTAATATTTTCACACATACAATGTACATTACATTGTGAGAGAGGGGCTAGCCCCACATTCACGCTTAGCCTATGGCCTACTACTGCGAACTCGAATCGGCAGAACACAGTCTGAAGCAGCAAGACAGGGACCAATGAACATGAAATAAAATGTTGACAACAGCCACCTGCCCCTAATGACCAGTCGCCCCTGGAAAGGTGTAAACATGCACATCCAATTAATCAGGTGCAGGACAATTTTTTTTTGGTAATGACAGAACTCTGATCTCACTGAATCTGCTCAAAGAAATGTAATAAGATAAAACGCACAGATTGACAACGAAGACCTGACGAAGATCCGTATGGGATCGAAACGTTGTCAATCTGTGTGTTTTATCATATTACATTTCTTTGTTGGAGTTGCGGACTCTCTTCTATCATTACTGCTTTGATATTAACCATCTGGGTGTGTGGTAACACATCATGCCAAGATCATTGCAACGTGGTCACAGGGGACTATGTAGACTGTTTTACGTAAATCCATGGCACCCGATTTCGTATATGTTACGTTATGCTAGGTTACATTACAATGCGCTACCGTATAATACATTACGAATTTGCTAAAACATAACTAAAACATAACGAATGCAGTTACAAGGTATAATATTGTATGAACGCTATGAAATGGAATGAAACAAAACGAACAAGACGTGTTTCAAACAATGTTCAGACCTCATGGTGGGCAACCTGCCCACAGCTCCACACAGGCTTTATGGATATCAGGGGGCGAGTCCTGACCTTACCAAAGTTGCTACAATATGTAATAAATGCATTTACTGTTACAGTTAGAGTTAGGGTTAGGGTTAAGGTTAGATATCACAGCACTGGGGTTAAGGTTAGGGTTAAGGTTAGATATCACAGCACTGGGGTTAAGGTTAGGGTTAAGGTTAGATATCACAGCACTGGGGTTAAGTTTAGGGTTAAGGTTTGGGGTAAGGTTAGAAAACAAACCCCTTGTAACATATTGATGTTGTAATACCACTACTCGCCTCTTAAAACAATAAGTTCCTGTTTGGAGCAGTGGAAGGTCCTGGGTTTAAAACTTTTTTCTGGATTATTACTCTAACGTTACTTTACCTAACATAATAACATAATATATCTTACGAATTCCGCAGTCAAGTATTTATGTATAATAGTTTGCGTTGTCCCCTGAGACCAGGTTGCAAGATCAGAAGACCTATCAAAAGGCCCTCAGAAGACAAAATATTGATGCCTTTGGGTCTGAGAAGGGTTTGGGAAGTCATTTCCAGAAAATTTGAATTCCCTTGTCAAATGGATCACCTTGAAATGAAGAATCTTCATAAGCCAGGTCGCAATCTACATAGGCTAGGTCGTCCCACCAAATATAGGTGAAAAGCTGAAAGATGCTTAAATAAATCTTTAAGAGTCCCAGGGTGACATCAATGAATCTGCAGGGCCTTTGGGGCTTGGCCAATTTCTTAATCGTGAATTTCAGATTTTACCAGATAATTCATGTGAAGCCACCTATCAAAAAGCTGAAGCAGAACCAAACATGGATCTGGAAACAAGACATTGATCCAAAACAGAGCAAAGCTGCAACAGAATGGTCAAAATTAGGGTTATGAAATGGTCGAGTTAAAGCTCAGATCTTAATCCTATCAAAATGCTGTGGGGGGACTTGAAGAGGGCAGTGCACGCAGCAAAGTCCTCAAACATTATACAGTTGAAGCAGTACTGTAAAGTGGGCAAATAATGTAAGATTGTAATAAAAAACTGCAACAACAGCTGTTGAAGCTCTAGTAAAGTTATACTTTTTCTACGTCATGAACATTTCTGTAGATTTTTGATGAATACACCATTGCGAAGTATAATCTTTTAGTGTCCTTTCTAAGCCTCTGTTACATTTCTCTGTCAATATTATTGAAGTGAAGATAACCGTATGTCCAAATATGTAATGGAAAATACAACTTTTCATGGGGTGTACAAATTAAATAACTTAAAATGTTTACTTAAATGAATTAGTTGAATTAGATAAACAACTAGAACAATTAGTATTATTTACAGTACGGACTGTGTTTTGTCTGGTCAAATATATGTATTTTGTCTGGTCAAATTCAGTTCACCCAAAATAAATAGTGTGGAAAGACAATCTAAATTCAGTTATTATTCCAAATAAAACTGAACAGATCTTCACTAAGCTTTGCATATTAATAACAGTATATTAAAATCAATAAGTCAAAGCCAATCCCTGAATACCCTCACATTGGAGAGTTTTGCCATTTTATTTTCAGGACGACCAGGGCTACAAGAAGACGAAATAATTCAACTAAGAATGTTGTATCCGTTTTCAAATAACTGTCTTCAGTCAGAGTCGAATCTCTTTGTGATAGGCAAGAGTGTGTAGTAAACCATTTGGGAAGGATGGTAGCCGGTTGCGTTGGATGTATAACTGTGTGAGGAGTGCTGTGTCGGTCTCTTAGGGTGAGAGACGTTGGGATAGCCGCCTGAATAGGGGTTAACAGGGCTCCCTCAGTGCTAGCCCCTAGTCAGGCACATCTGGAATAATGGACTGGCCATCCATCTACTGTACATCTCCTCAAGCCAGAGCGCTCTCTGCTGTCATGGTCTAGCTGGATGTGGAGACAGTAATGACTCTTCTTGTCCCTTCATCCTACTGTCGCCTCTCTCTATGACCTTCTCTCTCTTCACAAACACACGTTCTGCTGATGCCGGATGTGTGAAGAGCATCGTCAAGAGCACTGAAAGGGTTCTGTGAAAAGGACTTCATTCTTTCATTTACATTAACTGGCTATTCCATCAATTCACTCTTCCCTGTTGTGTGGATCTTTGCTGTGCTTAACAATGTTGTAGTCCATCCTGTAGGGTTTGTAATGGGAGTGTGACTATCTGTGTCTACTGTTGGGAGAGAAAGGACTGAAGACTTGTACACACACATAGAAGCTTCGATCAGAACAGTTCACTTTGCAAAGGACATGTTTGAAAAAAAACTGTAAGTCATATCCAAATATGTTGGATTACAAATACATCCGTGCTAACAGTTAATTATCACAACTACACAATCACAGCCTCCTTCCACACACCATATGGCTTCAGAATCTGTTAATAATTTTGTTCCACATAAGATCCTGTACACACTGCATGCAGGAGATATCCATAACTCAGCACTTGGTAGGTATTCAGTTTTACTTATCATCTAAGATATAATCTTACCTGCATTATCACCACCCTTGCCAAAAGTCCACTTTTAGCACTATAAATATTGTGAAGTATATGGTCCGATGGTCATTGATGTCCTTTTTGGAGTAAAATCCAGATAACAGGATGCTAGTGGTGACAGTGAATGTATAGTCCAGGCATCACACTAAATCCTCCATGGACACAACAGAATTCTTTCACCTATTAGCACTCTACACTGCTTCTGCGCTTCCACCTTCTCTCTCTCACTCTCTCCCTCTTCCTCCCTTGCTGTCAACCTCTTTTTTGCACCCTTTCCTCACTATATCCCTCATAGGCTCTGAGTTTCTCACATGATCTCGCTCTCTCGCTCTCTCACTCTCTCGCTCTCTCACTCTTCCATAGTCACAGCTGCAAGCTACAGTCAACACAGCATATCTCTCCCTTTTCCCCTACTCCTCCCAAGTCCCCTCACGCATCTGGCACGCACGCACCACTCCTCCTCTCATGTCCCCGCACACTTCTGTCACCCACCACTCCTCCTCTCATGTCCCCACACACTTCTGTCATCCACCACTCCTCCTCTCATGTCCCCACACACTTCTGTCACCCACCACTCTGACTTAGATGCTTTTTGTCAGGTGTACTCCACTGCTAACACAGATTTCTGAAGGTCCTGTCACAGACATTTCAGAATGTCGGGTCACAAACCTTTGAGAAGGACTGGTCACACATTTTAGAATATCCAGTCACACCTTTCACAAAAGTGCTGTTAAACACATTTCACAAGGTCTGGTAACACACATTGCAGAAAGTCTGGTTACACACATTGCAGAAGGTCCGGTTTCACACATTGCAGAAGGTCCAGTTACACACATTGCAGAAGGTCCGGTTACACACCTTTCAGAAGGTCTGGTTACACACATTTCTGAAGGTCTGCTTACACACATTTCTGAAGGTCTGGTTACACACATTCCAGAAGGTCTGGTTACACACATTTCTGAAGGTCTGGTTACACACATTCCAGAAGGTCTGGTTACACACAGTGCAGAAAGTCTGGTTACACACATTCCAGAAGGTCTGGTTACACACATTCCAGAAGTTCTGGTTACACACATTCCAGAAGGTCTGGTTACACACATTTCTGAAGGTCTGGTTACACACATTCCAGAAGGTCTGGTTACACACAGTGCAGAAAGTCTGGTTACACACATTTCTGAAGGTCTGGTTACACACATTTCTGAAGGTCTGGTTACACACATTTCAGAGGGTCTGGTTGAGCACATTTCTGAAGGTCTGGTTACACACATTTCAGAGGGTCTGGTTACACACATTTCAGAGGGTCTGGTCGAGCACATTTCAGAGGGTCTGGTCGAGCACATTTCTGAAGGCCTGGTTACACACATTTCAGAGGGTCTGGTTACACACATTTCAGAGGGTCTGGTTACACACATTTCTGAGGGTCTGGTTACACACATTTCAGAGGGTCTGGTCGAGCACATTTCAGAAGGTGATAAAGGGCTGTGTGGTAATTGTCATTTATCAGCAAAGTAAAAAAAAAAAAGACTACCTCCTAACCCGAAACTGTTCACACTTTCTTTGTTGGAGAAATGCAATTCTGCACCACATTCTGTAATTATTTAATTATATTTTCATATAATTTTGCCATTAACTGTGAAGGACAGTAATTTGGGGTATTCTCATAATTTTGCATACCCTGGCAGAAATTGTGAAATTATGGCATTGATTTGAAAATATGATTGATCATACAAAAAACTGTTTTATTTAAGGATAGTGACCATATGACTCCATTTATTATCACATAGTTGTTTAGCTTCTTTTTAAATCATAATGATAACAAAAATCACCCAAATTGCCATGAGGAGCAGAAAAGAACGGTCAAAAGACCTGCGTAACACGGTAATGAAACTTTATAAAGATGGAAAAGGATATAAAAGATATTCAAAGCCTTGCAAAGACCAATCAGTACTGTTCAATCACTTTTTAAGAAGTAGAACATTTGGGGGTCTCTTGATACCAAGCCAAGGTCAGGTAGACCAAGAAGGTTCTCAGCCAAAACTGCCAGAAGAATTGTTCGGAATACAAAGAAAAACCCACAGGTAACCTCAGGAGAAATACAGACTGCTCCGGAAAAAGACGGTGTTGTTGTTTCAAGAACCACAATACGACGATACGTGAAAAGAAATGAGCTGCATGGTCGAGTTGCCAGAAAGAAGCCTTTACTGCGCCAATGCCACAAAAAAGCCCAGTTACAATATGCCCCACAACATCTTGACACACCTTACATCTTCTGACACACTGTAATTAGGAGTGACGAGACCAAAATAAGGCTTTATGGTCACAACCATAAGCGCTTTGTTTGGAGATAAATCAACAAGGCCTATAGTGAACAGAATACCATCCCCACTGTGAAGCATGGTGGTGGCTCACTGATGTTTTGGGGGTGTGTGAGCTCTAAAGGTATGTGGAATCTTGTGAAAATGTATGGCAATATGAATGCAGCATGTTATCAGAAAATACTGGCAGACAATTTGCATTGTTTGGCACGAAAGCTGTGCTCTTGGACTTCCCAGCACGACAATGACCTTAAGCACAATCTCAAACATGCGTATCATGCAAGACGACCAAAGACTTTGCATGACCTGGAGGCATTTTGCCAAGACGAATTGGCAGCTATACCACCTGCAAGAATTTGTGGCCTCATAGACAACTATTACAAAAGACTGCATGCTGTCATTGATGCTAAAGGGGGCAATACACAGTATTAAGAACTAAGGGTATGCAGACTTTTGAATAGGGGTCAGTTCATGTTTTTCTTTGTTGCAATGTTTTGTTTTATGATTGTGCCATTCTGTTATGACCTACAGTTGAAAGTGAAAAAAAAACATGTGTTTTGCCTGCTCACTCATGTTTTTTTTACAAATGGTACATATATTACCAATTCTCCAAGGTTATGCTAACTTTTGAGCACAACTGTATATTATAAACTAATTACAAGTACTTTTTTTTCAATTTCTTCGTAGAAGCACCTCTGATAGCAATCACAGCTTTAGGTCCTCTACCAGCTTTGAGCCCTTGTATTTGGGCAGTTGTTAGATTGGTTGGGAGGTCTCGGGGAACTGTGATCTTCAGGTCTATCCACAGATGTCCAATGCAGTTCAAGTCCGGGTTGGGCTGGACCACTGAGGGACATTCACTTGTCTTGAGGCCACTCCAGCTTTGTCTGGGCTGAAAATGTTTTTTGTTCTGCTGAAAAATGTATTTGCCCCAGTCTTAGGTCTTGTGCACTCTGGATCAGGTTTTCTTTATGGACCTTAACTATACTCTGTTCATCCTTCCTTCAATCCTGACCAGTCTCCCCGTTCCTGTGCTGCAAAGCATCCCCATAGCATGATGCTACCCACCACCATGCTTCACTGTAGGGGTGGTATTAGCCCAGAGGTGAGTTATAGCACTTGGCTTTCAGGCTTAATTTTTTGATTTTGGTCTCATCGGACCAAATAATTTATTTCCCCATGCTTTCAGAGTGCTTCAAGTGCCTTTTACTTAGGACTGGCTTCCGTTTAGCCACTCTACCATAAAAGCTTGATTGATGGAGTGCTGCAGAGGTTGTCCTTCTGGCAGATTCTCATATCTCCCTCCCTGACCAAGGCCATTCTTGTCCTGGTATTAAGTTTGGTAGAACTGCCAGCTCTAGGAAGAGTATTGGTTGTTCAAAACGTCCATTTCAAAATCACGCAACCCACTGTGCTCTTGGGAACTTTGAATGCTTCATCAATTGTTGATAACCTTCGACACCATTCTATGTTTTAGGTCTACGGTGAGTTCCTTGGACTTTTCTTTTTGTCTGACATGCACTGTGAAACGTAAGACCTAATACAGACAGGTGAGTGCCTTTCTAAACCATAATCAATTGAATTTACTACAGGTCAACTTTGCTTTGTTGTTATGGAATATATGTTGTGGATTGATGGCAAAAAACTTTTTTCATTTAAAAATTAAGTCTATAAGACAACAACATGTGGAGAAAATGAAGGGGTCTAAATACTTTCTGAATGCATTATATGTTCATATGATATACCATAGATTGAGGCTTGTAATTTACTGAATGGCAGCCATCTGTCTATTTGCTCCCTTTGTTTCTTTTCTTTTCTCTATCTCCTTTAGCCAAATAATGAAATACTTTCTATTTACTGGGAGTGAATCCTGGTATCCCCCCCCAAGCATCCCTCTCCATCCCTCGCCCAGCGCCCCCTGCCCCCACTCAGGTTTTTCCCCACCACTCTACAGTCAAGAGCATCTTACTCTCACCTAGTAATCTCTCTCTCTCTTTTTTGCTTTCACTTTGCTTTCTTATTCAGGCAATTACTCCCACACTCCTCTTCCCGGCTCACTTTCTCCCCCTACACTTTCTCCCCCGCCTTTGAACCTCTCTTTCTTCCATCCCTCGCAGTGCAACCTCAGTCCCTTGCCAGACTCCACGTCCTGTAGAGCAAAGAGTGTCTGCTGACAAACATCAGCCCGACTCTGTTGTCCTAGCTTGGGTGGTGGTGATGGTGCACCGCGAGGCCTTTGGCACGGGTCATGTCATGTTTCAGCTGTGGCGCAGCACCAACGCAGTGTCCTCCTCCCTCCAGCATCACTACACGGGGTCAACCCTGGCCATGAATGGCCGCTTCAGCTAGTTGTACCGTATTTCATAACATAGCTTGGTGCCAGTGGTGGCCCACAGAGCAAGATCAGCACAAATAATATAACAAGGTGCTTCTCCTTTACTGTGAGGATAACTTGATGACGTCCAACATCCCTCTAACGGGTCATGGTCCTCTTCTTTACCGTGAGGATAACCTGATGACATCCAACATCCCTCTAACAGGTCACGGTCCTCTTCTTTACCGTGAGGATAACCTGATGACGTCCAACATCCCTCTAACGGGTCACGGTCCTCTTCTTTACCGTGAGGATAACCTGATGACGTCCAACATCCCTCTAACGGGTCACGGTCCTCTTCTTTACCGTGAGGATAACCTGATGACGTCCAACATCCCTCTAACGGGTCATGGTCCTCTTACTCCGCCGGCTTCCTTCTGAGTGTTTTTATTTGCTTCCTGCAGATTGATACTGATGGTGCTGATTGTGTCGTTTAGGAGATTAGAATCAAGAAGATAGATGTTCCTGGTTCCCACTCATGGCTCTCTTTTTTCTCCCAGTGCAGCTTGGTGTTTTTAATGTTTAATTACAACTTTTGGTTAAGGGCACCCTTCAACACTTCCACATTTAACACTCATCTATCACTTTCGCTACACTCCTAAAATGCCTACAAAACATGGATAATTTTTTTGTAGTTGCACGTTTTGTTAGGTATTTAATTAATACATTTGTTATTCCTTGTTGGTCATGATGTAAGAGCTGGGTTGTGACAAATGTCCATGTTTGTCTTGTTCTTATCAGACATGGCTCCGACACTGATTATCTCTGCTATTTATGTCTTTAGCCTGGTGTCTTTCCATTAAGACTACATGCAGTCAACCTCTCTTTGGACTGAGCAGAAGATACGTCAGAGAAAAGACATTTTTGTTCTTAATCCTCTTTTAGTAAAACAGTCGTGACATTGCCTGATACATGAATTAATTACCAGGTGAAAAACTCTCCATGTACAGAAACTTGCTCTGAGTGAAAATAATCCATGTGGATAATTTTATTCATTTTTAGAAAGGACTTGTTACCCTTGAAAGGATGTAGCTGGCCCTCCCACACCAGCTGAATTATACGTTGCTTTAAACGACTGAGGCATGCATCTGATTGATGGACTGCTATCCATTTTCTTGGTCAGTCACATTGTACCCCCCCACTCCCTTCCATTTAATAACCTCCAGATCCCAGGCTAAAAGCACATTCAACCTATATCCACAGCAAGGTTGTAAGGAAGGGTCATAGTATAGATACACCATCAGTACTGAGAAGGGTGTTATTGATCTCATTGCATTTAATTCTACACAATGTACATTTTCCTCTTTTCTCCAGTTTTGAGAAATGTGTTTAAAGATCTGAAGATCTAGGATGGAACAATGTAACCAATTTGAAAACATTAGAAATATGGAAGCAGTGTAGTACAGTACAGTGTTGGGTTTCAAACTCTATTGTTTACAAACAATCGTGTAAACAATCTTATATATTAGATTCTGACAGGGTATGAAAGTTGTACTAAGCTTGTAAGAGCCATTTATGTTCTTGTATGGTTTTGGTTATTCATTTTTTGTATCTATGGTAGTTCTCTCCTGCCTCCTTTCATGTCATGTATGACTCACCTTGAACTGTGATCACAAAAGGTTTTTAACCATACTCATGTTGATGTTAGACTGGAATGAATGAGGAAAATAAACTCCGTAAAATAAAAAAAAAAGTGTCATGTCACTCACAGTTTTTTACAACTGCTAACATTTCCTGAAAGTGTACTAGATTTTCTCTAAACTGTTGACACGCTTCTTGAAACTCACGCCATATTTTGACAACACTCTAGACTGTCCACACAAAAGTAAACCTTGTCCTTAAAACCAAATTATCCTTCAAATTAATAAAAAGACAGAAGACACAGAAAAGGCAAATGACAGTCCGCTTGGAGTTTGCCAAAAGGCATCTGAAGAACTCTCAGACTGAGAAACAAGATTCTCTGTTCTGATGAAAACCAAATTTAATTAATGGCTGGAGGAGGTGTGATGCAGAAACAGGCAACGCTCTCATCACCTGGTCAATACGGTAAAGCATGTTTTTCAAAGGTAGGGACTGAGGAACTAGTCAGGATTTAGGGATAAATGAATGTAGCAAAGCACAGACAGATTCTTGAGGAAAACCTGCTCCAGAGGGGGCGAAGTTTAACCTTCCAACAGGACAACAACCCTAAGGACACAGCCAAGACAATGCAGGAGTAGCTTCAGCTTCAAGCCAACCTGATCTCAGGAGACTACGTAGACTATTTTACGTAAATCCATGGCACCCAATTACGTATAATATGTTGCGTTATGTTAGGTTACATTACAATGCTCTACCAAAACGTATAATACATTACAATATGGCTAAAACATAACAATTACAAACGCTATTAAAACATATAATGTTATGAATGTGAGGTCCTCACATCGTCCCTCCCTCTCGCCTCCCTTGCCAGCCACCACTACGCACTCACAACCCAGTGTACCTGAACGCAGCCGGCAATCCAGGTCCCAATCATCAGAATAATGAACACCTGCGCCTCGTTCTCTCTCTATATTAGCATGTTCTCCACCTCCACTCGGGTGTTAGGTATTGTTCATTGTGGACCTGCCAAGCCTTCACATTGCGATCTTCCTTTTGGCCAAGCTTGTAGAATCATACCCAAGACTCAAGCCTGCAATCACTACCAAAGGTGCTTTAATAAAGTACTACGTGAAATGTTTAGAATAATATTTATCAAAATAGCAATGCACATTTATAATAACACCTGTATGCTGATTTTGAACAGATTTCTAAAAGGATTTTGGTAAACCACTTCATTAAGTTGCTTTGATTTACGCAAAAACATTAGACAGGTGTGCAACATACATTATCTTACAAAATAAATTCACAAATAACCCTTACTAACCCTGTCTACAGTATTTACCATAAACATCTATCTTGGAAGTCAGTGATATTTACCAGACATATTTACCAGATAAATTCCTTGTAACCTTCTGTCAAGCAACCATTTCTGCAGACAGCTGCCTGACCAACTTGAGCTACTTAAACACAAAATCAATAGATTAATATAAAGTATTTGATTCAATACTGTCATAAAGTGATTCAATATGTAGAAGAAGCATCAAACAACAAATTATACAACGTGGTCTGACAAAGGTTTGAGGACAGTGAAGGGGTCCTTCAAATTACAAGACTTTAATAAGCTTTTAGATTGGGGTAATAGACAAAACGAAACAAAAAAATCAAGGGCAAACTATCCAGACTCCTGCTTTTTGGAAACAATACATTATAAGGGTGTGCTAGATTACACTGCAGTATTTATGTAGACAATGATGAGCATCTCTTGTGAAAACATTTCAACTGAAATATAATTAACTTTTCTGACTCAGAGCAATGGATGGATAAAACTATGTATAAATTACATTTAGAGGTACAACATTCCTGTGTGAATCATTGAAGGTTATGTAAGAACCTGTTTTTATAAGGAGGGTGGGTTATATGATGATGTCGTAGTTGTCATCTTGTTCAGACAGACGTTCCTCATCCTCTGATTGGCCAATCACTGTGTGTCATAACCCTTTGCTGTCTCCTTATTGTCTAGCAGTTATAGAATTAAAGTGGCTTGATCGAAATACTTCCCACTTGATGTCAGACGTCAGCTATAGTTTTCACTTACATGTGGCTGAATTTTCAACTAATGTGCATTGAATGTAAGATCAACAAGAAGGTGACCAGATTTCTGAAATGAAAACTGGGGACTTTTCCAGTTTAGCGGTCAATATATTATTAAAATATCCAGTGTTATTATCCATGACATAAAAAGAGGGACAATTCCAGTTTCATGTAAATAGTCTAACAGGCACACTGTGACAGAGAAAACAAACAACTGTATTACAGAAACACTACCGACAAGACAGAACAGTCCGATCTGAACAGCAATTCGCTGGTCCTGGTAGTCTGGATAGAATAAGAGCGGAATAGAAAATCAGCAACATTTTAAAAACAGAGACTATAGTTTATGTGAAATATATACTAAAAAACATAATAAAGAAATAAAATGATGATGAGATTGGTAAATACAATACATACTTATAACAACCTAATCTGTATATTTCTCAGAAGAATGTATTTTCTTCAGGATTGCTTGTCCCTCCTCTTAGTTCTTAAAATGTTCTCCTCTTTTCGTTTCTTTTCTTAACATTTCTTCTACACTCTCCTCACTTCACTCTTTCCACTCACTTTATTTTTCCTTCTTATTCTCTCACAGATTCCCATTGCTTGCCTAATTTTTGTATCTTTTGTATTCTTTTGTATCTCAAAAGCATTGTTTGGAATAATAAATTGTCAGGCCCTGCAATCATATCTTTACCTTTCCTCCTCTGTCTCCCTTCATCTTCCTCCTGTCTGGTCTTCCTCCTGTCTGGTCTTCCTCCTGTCTGGTCTTCCTCCTGTCTGGTCTTCCTCCTGTCCTTCCTCTCCACTCTCTAACAGAAAACATTATGCTAATGTAATCCATAAAAATGTCTAAACATATTTTCACACTTATATTGATAGTTTTCACATGATGTGACAAGAATATGGGAACTCCCACTTGGCAGGCAAAACAAAGTCTCTTTCCATCGCCCGAAAACAGTACTGTAAACTAGCAACAATATGGGTAGTATTATTGAACACATACAGCTCCAGAAAAAATTAAGAGACCACTGCACCTTTTACTTAACTTTCCAAAAAAGTTGAAAAGGAAGGATTTGAGTGAGGAACAGAAGGGTTCAAATTTAGAACCCACTGCAGATTGAACGCTTCTGTTCCTCACTCAAAACTTTCCTTTTCGACTTTTTAAGAAAGGAAATAAAAAGGTGCAGTGGTCTTTTTTCCGGAGCTGTAGATATGGCAAGTATGACCATAATATACATACAGTAACAGTGTAAACTAGCAGCAATTAGTAGAGTTATAAATTCTCACAACTATGCAGTGAGAATTTAAGGAGAAAAATGTATACACAGCAAAGATATAGCAAGAACTAAATATAAAGCAATATTAACGTATAAAATACGTTTTTGATTATGTTGTGCATTCACTTGACACCTGATAGCTTCTGGCCGAGTTTTCCACAGCAGTTATCTCTAAACCTAGCGGGAGCGAATAGTAGAAGAGTGAATGATATAGCAAGCAGCCCCCTCTGTTGGCCAAAACAAGCACAACAGGATTGAGACATCAACCGGTAGGCCCTGCTGCCTGGTCTTGCCACGTTAAATATAATTTCACTTTGCAGTCTGTTTTTAATGCACAGTTAAAAAAAGGGACATTTCAGAGGACATCTCCAGCCGGGGACAGGCCTCCTGGTTTAATTGTGTTGAAATTACTTTTCTTTTGTTGATTGAATCCGTTTTTGCCCAGTGGATTGTGTCTACAAGACCTTTATGTAGACAGACATACGTGCTTAATTTCCTCCATCTGTACAGCATGCAGCAGGAGTAGAAAGGATGCAGAATGTATGGTTCAGTCAGCAACATGAAAGTGCTTATAGAGAAGGCTGAAGAGAGACGTTTGGTAACACCGTACCAATCCAGCTCTTCCCCTGCTTGGGTCAGTGTGAGCTGTTGTCTAATATGCCTGTGCACTGTGGAAAGTAAACAGTATTAGATCCAGGTGATTAATGGTTAATTGAAAATCCAACCCTACAGACGGCCACTAATGAGAAACCCTGGCCTGGACATTGGAATCGATGTACACAGTTATTTTTCAAAACCCTCGCTAAGAACAGTATTTCTCACACACACAGGCAAACTAGCGTTGTCGGGACCCTTGACTTTAAAAACTTACCCCCAATGTCCCAGGGAAGTGAAGGTGACATTGTCCTGCGTTTGGAGGAGTATTTTGGATGGAAGGTTAAGCAGGTGTCCTGACTCTACGTGGTCACTAAAGACCACACGTCAGTTATCATAAGAATAGTATGCAGGCTATACCCCAGTATCCAGGCTAAATGCCCAATCTGGCCAACATATCTAATCATCCGCAGCTTCCAAATCATAAGAAACACATATCAATGTTTTTAAAGGATAATAGGCACTAAATGCATGCTGTTCAAACTTAATCTTAAGATGTAAGGCACTGAGAATAGGAGTGTCAACTGAATGACTCAACAATAAATGAAACACAGCACTCTTGGTTCTTGCCTGGGAGGAAGTCAAGGCTAAAGGACAGTTCATGTTTGCGAGAGTGTGACATTGAGCCATAATGACGCTGCTAGTATTATGTAACATCCAGCGCATCCAGCAACCATGACAGCTCTTAGGCATCAATAGCATGACAGAGCAAGGCATACGGGTAGGCTGGTAAGTAAGCAGGTTGGTTTAGACTTTGAAACCAATGCGGCTTGTCCACATATCCCATTGAGGCATTAGTTCCAATCTGGTCCACTGTTATTTTGAGCATATCTTTCCCACTGTCTTTCATCAATCAAATAAAACATAAATGACAAACATAGAAATAGAAATCCTCTACATTTGCATTTTAAAATGAACTAATACAGAAACATTTATTTTTCAACTATAATGATTTTTCTTCTGTTATATCTGGACAAGTATCGTACTGGTACAAGAATTCCAGATTTACTTGACTCATTTAAATTGTATCTCCACCTTCATCTTTATGAAAGCTTTCAATTAGTTAGGTTCATCAATAAGGTATCGAACACAAATGTTCTAATGACAACCAGGAGGATGGACGTTATGAACAAATTACTTCACTACTGACTGGTTATTAGAATGAAAGTAGGCATTTGTAAGATTTCCGCCATTCATATACTTAAAAATGCTAATGATAATATGTAGTGTATTGGGGAAAGATTTTATGTGAAATGGAGTACTTCACAAATAGTGTTTTGTTGTCAAAGTACTCGCACTCATAGATTCGGCATCTTCCCAATGATTTTCTCTTGTGTGTTTTTGTTTATTTACCAGTACCAAAAAGTAATTATAGGCCCACTGGAAGTTGCTGCGGTGAATCATGTGTGTAATTACGTATTGGATACTACAACCCCATTTCCAAAAAAGTTGGGATGCTGTGTAAAATGTAAATAAAAACAGAATGCAATGCTGTGCAAATAATTTAAACCCTATATTCAATAGAAAATACCAAAAAAGTACTAAATAATACAAAGACAACATATCAAATGTTGAAACTAAGACATTTTATTGTTTCTTGAATAATATATGCCCACTTTCAATCTGATGCTAGCAACATGTCTCAAAAAGTTGTGACAGAGGCAACGTTTCAGAGAATCCGGAGATATCTCTGTATGCATTTGACAAGGCTGAAAACCAATACTAGATGGCCTGTGATCTTCGGGTCCTCAGGGGGCACTGCATTAAGAACAGACATGATTCTGTAGTGGAAACACTTCCGAAAACCATTCACAAATGCAAGTTAAAACACTACCATGTAAAGAAACCAAATATAAACAAGATCCAGAAATGCTAGCACCTTCTCTGAGTCTGAGCTCATTTAAGATGGACTGAGGCGAAGTGTAAAACTGTCAACAAATGCAAGTCGAAACTCAACCATGCAAAGAATAAACCCATGAGCATGTATTTTTCCAAAATATAATAACATTTCAACATTTGATATGTTGCCTTTGTATTATTTTCAATTAAACAAAGGGATAAATGATTTGTACATCATTGCATTCTGTTTTCATTTGCATTTTACACAACGTCCAATCTTTTTTGGAAATATGGGCGTACAATACAAATGTGAGAATAGGTGGTAGATTTGAAAGAAAACATATATTAGATTACAACCATGTGAACCTTATGAAGTATTTTTTCCCCTTGAATGCAATAAAATTAATATTGAGATGTTTCTCAAGTCAAAAGTTTTTTGTGATATTATGTAGTCTGTTTTCAACAGTTGTCCCTGTCCTGGTGACCTTTAAATAATGATTAGGATCGCCCAGTGGAAAAAAGTCACGTAATCCTGCAATTCATTCCTTCAAAACTACAATAAGATTAGATTGCAAGGACGTATTTTCCTACTGTTGTTGAGAGCCAAAAAGCTTGGCACAAGGTACTTGTTTACTTAGCTTTCTACATGCTCATTCAGCCTTGATGAACATTCTACTGCAATGCACATGATTTCGCAAACTGGTATTTAAAAAGTTCCTGTTCATTTGTACACAAGTTTTGAAACTTTTCTGAAAAAAACCCTAAACCAGATCATCCTGGGAAATGATGCTGGTTTTCAGCAAACACAGATTTGCAATTATAATCAACCATCTCACTTAGAGCCAAGTTTGTTGAGTTAATATGCACTTTTCTAAGGCTGCAATACTAGATTATTTATATTTTGTCCAAAAACTAAATAAATAAATGTTTCCACATAATGATCTAAATAAACTGCCCTTCTCAAGTCCACCCAGCTAACAGAATAACACTGAGTGATTGGTTGAGGCTTTTCTACAGTGTATTTCCAAGGCAGGTGTATATTTTCATGATGTTAAATAATAAACAGCTAATTACTTTTCACTTTCAGCGCTTATAATTCACTGAAATCAGGAAAAACATCCTCATTATGGACAAGAAACAAAATAATGTTTTTATTGAGGTACACTAACAAGAAAAACATAATGGGAAATAATGATTGAAATGAACACCATGATAACAAAATGGGCTTGCAATATGCCAGTCAGACACAAATTGTAGATTTCCTTGTTCTGTTCTAATTCTATACCCGAACTGTATCCGTCCATCAGAGACCCTAAACCTACGTGTCTGTGGTTGAACTCTTACTGGAGCCAAGGTTAGACTTTGGACATTATTCACAAAATGAGCTGGCATTCACCGATATTTCACAATGAGGTTGATTTTCGGAATTATAATCAAAACTCTGTGCCCATAAAAACCCCCATTGGTGGGCAGACAAGGAATGAGTTATCTTCCACAGATATAAGGCCTTTGTCAAACAAGAGTCTTTCCAGAGGAGAAATAGCACAAAGGGTATTAACAGATATTTTCATCAAAATGTGGTATGTTCTAATTTTTATATTCTTTGCTCATCAAACCCTTAGTTGCATTCTAAAAAAGCAAGTTAACCAACTGCTTTATTAGAGTTATTCTATGACTTGGTAGACTTTAGAAGGACAAGAAATGTAGATAATGTGTTCAAATCTGTTCACCTAAAAACTATGCAAGCAATGAGCTGAATGTAACATATTGAGACAAAATACCAGTTCATTTACATTTTACATTTAAGTTATTTGGCACATGCTCTAATCTACAGCAAGTTACAATAGTGAGTGCATCTGAAACTTCTTCAAGTTCTCAAGTCAACATCCAGGTCGATTGACCCTTAATAAAAGTAACAATTATCTGTGGTACTTGTGAGTGTTTGAGATCTGTCTGTAGGTTGGCTCTTTGTTTGTGTGTGTGTGTGTGTGTGTGTGTGTTTGTGTCTGTCTACTTATGTGTTCCTGCTGTCCCTAGGTTGCCCCTGGTAGTGTTACTCATCTTTTCCTATGTCTATCTGGAAGATGCTCAGGTGGTACACAATTCAGGTAGATATTAACAGACACACAGTAAACTCCCTGCCTTAAGACAGTACAAGCTCACTTCTTCAAATGTAATTGAAATGTAAACATACTGTAGGATTGAGGACACAAATAATTTAGACGACATTTGAACAAAAAGATCCAACCAGTGTTTTAGGGAGTGTGGGCAAACAGTCTGTGCGTATATTCAGTACTTGAGGGATAGTGCAATAGTGAGATCTGATAATAAGTTTATATTGAAAATCTTTCAGTTGGCAGCCTTTGTACTAAACGTTATGACATTGGGGTAGAGGCTGTGTGAGGTTCTGATGGTCACAGGCATCAGACACTGCCATGACTGGCTACCATTGGGCTAGTATAGGGAATATTCTCTAGCTTGTGTGGTTGGGTTCTTTCACAATTGTTAGGCTCTTTCTCTGACACTGCCAGGAATAGGGTTCGGGATGGGAGGGAGCTTGGCCTTGGGGCTGAACTCGGACGTTCCCACCACCCTCCGAAGCGTTTTGTGATGGAGCGCGGTGCAGTTGTCATATCAAGTGGCGATGCAGACGGTCAGGATGCCCTCCATGGTGCAGCTGTAGAACTGTTCAAGGCTCTTGGGCCCAGGTCATATCGTTTCAGCCTCCTGAGGGGGAAGAGGCTCTGATGCACTCTCGTTGCCACTGACTTAGTGTGTGTACACCATGTCCATTTGTTATTAATGTTAACCAAAAGGAACTTGAAGCTTTCTACCCGCTCCAATTCAGCTCTTTTTTGTAGAGGTGTGCATTCTCGCCTCTCAATTTCCTGTAACCCATCACCAGCTCCTTGATCTCACTGACGCTGAGGCACAGGTTGTCAGTAATTAGGCCGACCAACATTGTGATGTACGCAGACTTGATCCTTTTGAAGTGAGTTCAAGACCATTGGTTGGTGAGCAAGGGGTAGCGTAGGGGACTAAGTAAATACACCTGAGGGCCCCCTATGTTGTGGGTAAATATGGTGGACGTCTTGGTGCCAACCCTCATAGTCTGTGAGCGGCCCGTCAGGATGTCCAGGATCCAGTTGCAGGGGGAGGTTTTCAGTTCCTGAGACTAGTGATTAGGTTGGTGAGTATAATGGTGTTGGATGCTGAGCTGTAGTCACTGAATAGCATTCTAACATTGGTTTGTGTTAGGATATCCTCATTTCTAATACTAAGCTGATATTCTGAGGCCAGTCTTCACTAAAGACTCCCCTCAGACTACTGCTCCCATTGTGAGCCAAGTACACACAAGCTGTTCATATAATAATCCCCTTGCCCTCTGTTTAAATGGAATCTGAGGGATGGAAAGCAGAAGCTCGGTGCCAAGAAAAAGTTAGAAATCTCACCATTCGCTGCTCAAAATAAAATAAAAAAACGTATAGATGAATGCGATTATAGAGAAGGCAAACATGGAAGGAGCTTCATCTATGCTGAATAGTTTAAATCTATTAAGCATGAAAGCTATAGCTGCAAATCACATCATAGCAATTATTCCATCTGAAATGTGATATTTCAGTCATTCTCACTGGTGGACACCTATATATTAACAGGTGCTCATGCATTATATCCTTGAGTTCCACTAGCCAAACAAATAGTGAATAACTGCATACTGTTTGCTTCTCCCACACTATAACCACAGCATTTCAGCAATTTCCTTTAAAATAGAAAAAGCACACCTCTTGTAAAGCATTACGTGGAGAATATGACAAGAACAATGATAGTAATCCCATTGTAATCAAGGCTTCGTGTGTTGTGACCTCCAGGTAATTCTGTGATATTTTAGAGGTACCCTTGTCTCGCTCATGTCATGACAACACTTAACTCTTGGAAATAATTTAAGATTATGCTTTTGTCAGGTCAATGCTAAACGTTTCCATAAAGCAATTATAAAATGCAGTGGGTATTCAAGAAAATATGGCTGATTGTAGCAACACTCAAACTGGCTGGAATTGTACTGAGAAAAATGCATTTATAAAGTAATACTGTAAAACTCTTGCACAGTTTTTTGAATTGCACAGTGTTGTGTGCCACATTTTTTGTGGGGTGTTTCAAACATTGTCTAAAGCAGCTTGAACAGATATAGATCTCAAATTCAATGTTGTCGTTTTTCTCGGCCAGGCCACGTGACAGAGTCACTTCGCTCCAGGCGTATGATCGGCGGCCTCCTGTCCCCCCATGTTCCCTGGCAGGCCATGGTCTACCTGAATGACAGTATCCTGGATGGTGGTTTTGCGGGGGGAGCTCTCATCTCTGACCGCTGGGTCCTGACTGCTGGTAGAAACCTGTTTGTCAGAAAAAGTCGTGAGCACACTCAGGGGAAAAAGCCAATAATCCCCAAGGTATTCCTGGGCATCACGCGATACGACCAAGCCAATGCCTCTAAAGAGGTTTCTGTGGAAAAGGTGAGCTAGTCTGCCTATAACAACTCAATCACACAACAGTCCAACACTTTTAACCAAGCAGGACGGCACTGGGCTTTTTCAACTGCAACTACATCTACAAGTACAACATCCTCTTTAGTCTTACAGATGTAACTATTCTACATCGAAAAGAGGTCCTGTGAATCATTCCCTTTCTCTGTCTAGGTGGTTCTACATCCAGGCTTCCAGAACAAGTCAGACTGGGACAATGACCTGGCTCTGATACAGCTAAAGGAGCCAGTCCCCATGAACAAAGATGTGATGTCCATCCCTCTTCCGGGGAGAGGTCAGGACCTAGTTGAGGAAGCCGGGGTGGAAGGCATCATCACAGGCTGGGGCTGGGGGGTGTCATTCACACCCGCTAAGTCTCTGAAACACATTGTGGTGCCTGTGGCTTCTCACAGCTCCTGCATGGAAGAGTATATCAAGAAAGGCCAGCTGACCAGCAAACCAATGGTAGATGAGAACATGTTCTGTACAGAAGCCAGCGAGTTCAATGAAAATGTGTGCTTTGGGGATGGAGGTGGTGCTCTGGCAGTCCAAGACCCCAAAGATGGCAGTGTGTACGCTGCAGGGATCCTGTCCTTCGATAAGACTTGTGGTGTGGAGAAATATGCTGTTTACATGAAGCTGTCTGCCTACATGCCTTGGATCAATAGCGTCCTCAGGGGCGACTGTGAGAAATCAGACCGTTTCCGCTCCAATCTAATTTCTAAGATGTTTTAAAGGTCGATGTAGGCTCAACTCAGCATTTTGAGATGATAGCCAGCGCTCAAAAACTCCATAATGCTGTCAGCATAGCTGACCTACATGAATTTGCAAGACTACAAAATAAAAATGTATCAACTCACCTAAACAACACACAAAAACTGTTACATTAAATAGCAAATGCGCATACTTTTTACAGTGAAATAAATACTTTTCCACTCAGTGTTATTCTCCTTGATTTAAATGTACAAATACTAACGATACCAAATCATTAATGTAATCATCAATGTAATATAATAAATGTGTGATTAGTTAATAATAATCCTTCACTGAAGTTGGCCCCTGGTGAGAATGATCAAATAGGACATATATTTGTAATCAGCTTTTTTTAAACAGTAGCATCTCTGATATAAAATTGAGGGAGATGAAATGGACTATATAAACAACAAAGACTTTTGACATCAGATTGATATGCTGGTTTAAGTGGTCACATTTGTCTGTACCTCTTAAAAACTACAGCAACTGCTATTCAATATTGCCAACAACCCCTGTCTTAAATATAGAATTAATCATGAAACCTCCTTTGAAATAGGTACATCATTTTTGTTTCTGTTTTTCTATACAGTATAAAAACACAAAATGAGGTATTTTCTTCCTAAATGCCCACATAATTAAAACATTTCCATGGCGATGTTTTGAGGTGACATTCCTTGAATGATGATGAGCTGGATTTCAGCCACCTCTGTTGACAGCTGGTGTATGAATAAAACAGTGGTGAGGAGGAAACACTGAGCCCACTAATTTCCTATAGATATCAAAAGGACTTCAAAATCAGTGGGCACTATCATAACAACCAAAATGACACAATATTTTAAAGAAAATTGGCAAAAATGACAATGCTGTGCAGTGGTGGACTTTTGTTGAGTTTAAAATATGAATGTCCCTGTCAATGGTCATTACACTGTACTGATCTCCATGTGCCATCACTAATACCATATTCACAAACAGCCTGAATGCTATCAATCTGACCATGCCATGAAGTATACAGTACCGCTTGAAAGTATGTGATCCACTTGTGCAAATCGGAAATAATAGAGACAAGAAACCTGGTCAGTTTGGTGAACCCGTACAGGTGTATGCAAAACACACCATGCCGAGAGGAATGGAGATCTCAGAGGACACCAGGAAGAGGTTATTGAGAGCACATCAGTCTGGGGGAAGGCTATAAAACCATCTCAAAATGAGTTGCGCTCCAGCAGTCCACTGTGAGGAAAATAATTTACAAATGGAGAGCATTTAACATGACACTTGCTCTAGAAGTGAACGTCCTTACAAAATATGCCCAAGAGCCAAAATAAAAATTATATATCAGGTAATAATAAATCAGGCCAAACAAAACATAACATCTGGATATTTGCAGACCACCCATTGCGGCCTCTCAGGTTACTAAGTATGCATCAACAATAAGAAGAACACAAAAGGGTCTGTAGTGATAATAAGTAATAATAAGTAATGATATAAACCAGCTCTGGACATTTCTGGACACTCCTGGATCTTTGCACGTACAAATTAACACTTGTCTTTTGTCCTCATTGTAATTTCAACAGTTACACTCAGCAGGCAACTGAAAGGAAAATCTTGTATACCTAAAGTGTATTATTTTGTAACCACTTTTGTTGTACTTTAGTACACTAAATTGTATTGAGCCCAATTTAAACTCTTGGCAGAGGCAGTCTGGTTTTGATTTAATATCTGCTGGTACTTGATGTAGTCACGGCTAACCACTTAAGTGTTTCTAATCACCCAGGTAAACTAAGAATGTAAAATACAAACAGGAATATACTTTGGTTAGATTTTATTTGTAAGAACTTCTAGGTATACCAACACGTTTGTGACCCAGGTTTTGGAGAAAAGGATTTATTCCATTTTTTTAAATAAATATACTTAAATTGAAGGTTAGATTTATGTGAATATTTTAAATGAAAGACCAAGAGGATAAACAGCAAGCAAAGGTTTTCCTGTTGTGCTCATATTTGCCAAGGGAGCCACTATTAGTGGAGGTCACTGTATATACTAACAGAATAACTTTTGCCAGGACGATCTGATGTTGAACATCTGGTTGTTTTTCTGCTCTTCCACAATGACGACAGTGAGAAGCGGGATGGGCAGCTGTGAGGTCGTTGAGCTGGATGAGGTTGAAGTTGCATTTTTGATCATCTGGGGACCTCCATAGTGAAGCAGGGAAGGCAGTGAGCAGCAGGACATGGAGCACGGACACTGGGAGACAAACCCGGTTAGAGTCGACTCAGGGACAATGCTGAGCTCCTCGACTGGAGTTTTGGTTCTGCCAGGAGGAACTGATGTTGGAGATCTTGATTTAGTTTCAGACAACTCAAAGAAATTGCTGATCTCCTCAAATTATGTTTTGGTTAGGCCCGGAGGAACTGATGATTGATATCTGGTTGTTTCTCTTATTTACCGCATTGAAGACAGTGAGATGTGGAATTAGCAGCTGCGAGGTTGTGAGCAGTGAGGTTGAAGTTCTGTCTGTGTAAATCAGGAAAGGCATTTTGCAGCAGCACATTCCAGGCTGCGAGAAAGACATGTTAGCAAACGACTCAGGGACAATGCTGATCTCCTCGACTGGAGTTTTGGTTGTGCCAGAAGGGACTGACATTCGAGATCTGGTTGTTTTTCTACTGATGTGTTTTCCATGATCTGCTGTCTGGGCTTGCATGATCTAGTCTGATGGTTTTTTCTGTTCCTTCTAGCTGAAGGTCATGACCTACTGTACCAGTGGAAACCAGTGAGCTATATTTTCTTTCTTGTATTCACAGCTGACCCCACAACAGGTGAGCGTTAGAAAAAGCTGGAAGGCAGCCACAATTGGATGGGTCTTCACCTTCTTTCCGCTAAGACTTTCCTTAATATGCAAAGGTTGGCCTTTGGAGGCAGTTGGGCTCTGAGCATTACCCATCTGTGCTCATAAGTCCACTAAGACAATCATATCTTGATCTAGAGTTTCTTCTAAAAATGAAAGTAAATGAATAGACATAAACTACTTAGGTGCTCTTTGAAGGAATGTGAAGCAAATGAGGATAGCATTCAGGTGACAGGGAGGAATCCTTTGTGATGCTTATAGTTTCCATTATAAGCACTGCTGCAGTAATGAAAATTAACTTTATGAAATCACACTGTGATGCATTCTGCATCACAATGGGCAAAATTTTCCACAGTAGGTAAAAGCAAAGATCTGACAATTTGTTTGATTTACTACTATGCCAGCAATATGAACGGCAACATAAAAAAAATGACAATCAATTATTGCACCCAAAGACTTCTATTAATATTGCCTCCTCCATCATCACGATTTTCCAAAATATTATTTCTGCAACCAATTAGGCGGACTATAATAACTGGCATCCTATTGGTCAGGTCAAAATAAACAGACAATTGTTCCACACGCATGATGCACAAAAACAACCTATGTACACACACCTAAAGTATTATTAGGAACACCATACTAATACTGTGTTTGACCCCCTTTCGCCCAATTGGCACTAAGGGGCCTAAAGTGTGCCAAGAAAACATCCCCCACACCATTACAACACCACCACCAGCCTGCACAGTGGTAACAAAGCATGATGGATCCATGTTCTCATTCTGTTTACACCAAATTCTGACTCTACCATCTGAATGTCTCAACAGAAATCGAGACTCATCAGACCAGGTAACATTCTTCCAGCCTTCAACTGTCCAATTATGGTGAGCTCGTGCAAATTGTAGCCTCTTTTTCCTATTTGTAGTGGAGATGAGTGGTACCCGGTGGGGTCTTCTGCTGTTGTAGCCCATTCGCCTCAAGGTTGTGCGTGTTGTGGCTTCACAAATGCTTTGCTGCATACCTCGGTTGTAACGAGTGGTTATTTCAGTCAAAGTTGCTCTTCTATCAGCTTCAATCAGTCGGCCCATTCTCCTCTGACCTCTAGCATCAACAAGGCATTTTCGCCCACAGGACTGCCGCATACTGGATGTTTCACACCATTCTTTGTAAATCCTAGAAATGGTTGCGCGTGAAAATCCCAGTAACTGAGCAGGTTGTGAAATACTCAGACCGGCCCATCTGGCACCAACAACCATGCCACGCTCAAAATTGCTTAAATCACCTTTCTATCCCATTCTGACATTCAGTTTGGAGTTCAGGAAATTGTCTTGACCAGGACCACACCCCTAAATGCATTGAAGCAACTGCCATGTGATTGGTTGATTAGATAATTGCATTAATGAGAAATTGAACAGGTGTTCCTAATAATCCTTTAGGTGATTGTATTCATGCTAGGTCAGGTCTCCACATCAGGCTGTGGATTGTTTGAGATTGCTGGAGGGACAGATGTGTTGAGAGGGCCCTTCTCCATGTCCAATCTGAACACACACACGCACTTCCAGTTTGATGGCAATTTCTAAAGTCAAAACGATTTACGAAATTGGGGTAAGACAGAGGAAAACTGAAATGCACAATAAACAGTAGAGAATACACAATAAAGGAGAGAATACACAGGTTACAAAGTAACAATAAATAATCTCTAAATTAGTACAGGACAATCGTCAGTATATAAGGGAGGAAAGGGGGTGTGGTAAGATGCTGCCCATCTGTCTTATATCAATACTACACATTCCCTTTGTTCTATCACATATCCTAGACTTCACACAGGACACTTGTTGTCCTCCCCCCACCTCGGTAACCTTCTCAACCCTTGAGGAGGACTTAAAGCATCTGGACAATCTACAGATAGGCAGATTTACGATTAACTCTACAATCTGCTGATACCAATCAAGAATTTCCCCTTAGACAAATACCAGATCCCCCTTTCCCACATTCCTCTACTTATCTAAACAATGGGACTCAGTCCTTTAATCAGTAAAAATGCATCAGTTTAAGAAATGTCCCTGACACCAGCCCTCTGCACAAACACACACACTCTTGCAGCAATTTGTCCCAGGAATTAACATGTGCCTGAGATAAACTTTGGCAGATGAAGGATAGCTGAAAAATAACAGGAATAAAGGAATACTGCATATTTATATTACATACTATTAAAAATAAATCTAATATTTTTCAGTATCAAACCAATGGCACCAAATATTAATTTGATTGGTAGTGTTTACAAAAAATAAAGAACAAATTTTTAATGTACCATTTGTCATTTTTGAACACTTTTGCAAGGCATGGTGTGTGTACACCCCCAACAAAACCAAAAACTTCCTTAACTAACTGAAGTACAACAATATCTTTATTTATCACAATTTACTATGCCCAAATCCAGATATTTACACTATAATTTAAAAGGCTTGTAACAATTTGCATGACACAGTGGCCGGCCAACTAAAAGGCCTCTACTGCACTGAGAAATTAACCTTCATGGTTTCTTTAAACACTAATATTAAAATGTATTAATGAATCAATAACTATTGTGTTCCAGGACAGACGCTATGAATTTTGCGTTCATATGTTATTATAGACTGTATATTATGTATAGAGAGAATGCTGAAGTCTACAGGAAATACAGAAATACAATAGTTGTTCATTTCATGGAGGGGGGTTTGCACTGTAATTTATCAACCCTCGAAATACAGTCCAAGAAGGCTAAAAGGAAAGGTTAGTGGATTTAGACAGGTTTTTTTTTGTCTTTCGTTTTGCCTGTTGTTTTTGCCGCAGCTGCCGGCTTTATGTATATTATTTAGCCAGGGATTTTCACCCACTTCTCAGGTCATTCTTTACTAACACTCTGTGAAAGCATGTTTTTAGAATTTTTCACATTCATATAATGTTGCTGTACTGTCCTGCATTCACAGTACAGAAAACATGTTGTTCTGCACAATAGTCTGATAAGTGTACAAGTGTAACCTGTTTTTATTTCTGAACGTCCAGAAAATATATGCCACAGTGAACGGATCAGGTTTGGCTGTAATCCAAGCCCAGCTTCCGTCATTATCATACCATGTAAAAGAACATGATCAAGTACACCAGTGGTTCCCAACCTTTTTTCTTGGGGCCACCCCTATGTACATATTCAACAATCCTTGGACCCCCCCAGCTATATATATATATATATATTTTTTTTTTTTTTTTTTTTTTAATGCTATGCACATAAAACACACACACACACACACACACACACACACACTGTATATTTTATAAGTTTATGTTTTTAATGACATTTTACATGAATACAGAGGAAATGTTTCTTCAATTTCAAATGTTTCCTTTTAGCCTAATATTAAAATTTTTACACAAATTAAAACACAGTTGTTTCTTTTTTTTCCAATATTTTGTGTATAAACATGGAATACTGAATGTTATGAACGTAATGTTAAATATGAACGGTAGAATGCTGTACTTACATGCATGCATGCACAGATCCTTTTTTTACAAGGCTAATCATAACGTCAGCTCAAATACATAACGCTAATGTCCACCTTGTGCTTGCATGCCTTTGACTAGTGATGGAATGTCAGGTGTAATGCCAGTGATGGCCAGTCTAAAATCGCTGTGGACTTCCAGTCTGTTGCGTGACTTTGTTTTTATAGCCACAAGGGCACTGAAGGCTGTCTCAGAGAGGTAGGTTGTACTGAAAGGGAGAATGATCTTTGTAATGGCATATTTTGCAAGTTTAGGTGCGACAACAGGTCCCCTGGCTATCCAAAGCTTTTTGAATCCATTCTCCTGGAAGTACTTTTTTGACAGTGAATCAGTCTGTAGTTCAGCGATTAACTCCTCTCCGATATTATGCAGCTTTTTTGCCTTGGCAATCATCAGCGCACACTCAAAGGAAACTTTAGTGGCCTTCTGTAAATCACTACCTGCTCTTTCGAATACTTTTCTGATGTCTGTCGACCTTTTTGACAGAGCCATCTCTTTTTTTCTCACTAGGAATTCCTTATCTTTGCCGATTGTCTCTGGATGCTTCGTTTCCTGATGTCTTTTCATTTTGCTTGGTTTCATGCTGTCGTTTGCGAGTTTTTCACCACAGAAGACACATTCTGGTCGTGACTTGTCTTGGCCTTCAATAAAACCAAAATTTATATAGGTTTCGTCATAGTGTCTAAACTTTTTCTTTGCCTCTGATGAAGAATCACCGCATTTACGTTTCTCTGCCATTTTTCTTCAGTTTTTGCCGTTACGATGACAAGCACATTGAGCAAGTGACGGTGTGTGCGTAAAATTTAAATAATTATTTTTTATTTGAGATACTTTTTTAACTGCCTTTTCTTGGCAATGTAAACATATGATTTTTTAAAAACTTTGAAAAATATTTTTTATATAAAATTATTAGTGGGACATTTTATGCATATTTATTCACCTCAAAGGAGATACGCTCCCGCGCACCCCCTGTGAACTCTGGCACCCCCCGAGGGGGGCGCGGACCCCAGGTTGGGAACCAGTGAAGTACACTGTCACAAATGTCATTACAGATCACTCCCTATTCCCCTGCCTTGTCCATTTCGTCTGCAATGTTTTTTTTATGGAACAGAGATTTGTGTGAAAACAGGTAAACATTGCTTTTGTCTTGGGGTACATAGTCTTCCTCCTGGGATTTGGCAAAATTGCTTTGTGTATATTGATCATTAAACCTGTTATTATGTGTTAATGGTTGTGAAAGACTGTAATCATCCACCAAGACGTGAACCCTGATAAAAGTCTAAAATTCTCAGTTCAGCCGATACCACAGGCATTCGCTTTACCCTGATTAAAACACAAGACACTTTGACGTCACATAAACAATTGCAAATGGCAACAATCAAAAAAGATTTTGTCACAGACATTACCTTCAGCAGTGAATCTATGTGCAGTGCAAAACATGGCACAACCCCAAGAGAAAAGACAAGAGAATCGTGTAGACAGTGAAGCGTTTGTCTATCCTGAACAAATCCTAATATCCTCCAGAACTGTTTTATTGTAGTCTTCCTATTACGTAGCTACATAAAGTTATATCCAGCGAAGTTTTTGTCTGTCCTGAACCTCAGCCATAATCCATGTTGTTGTTTGGTTTATTATGTGTACGGTATATTGCAGTCAGTGATTGGAATGGACATTAAACATAAAATGACAGACTAGATTAACAGACTAGATTAACAGACTACAACAGGGACCGGACTCCACACCCAAGGAATCAAATTAACAAATGACGTTATTACAGTTGTTGCTATGTACACCTGAAATGTATGCGGTGTTCATTTCTAGGAGCATAATGTGTTCATGTTAACGCTCTTATGTTGTTATTTCAATCCAATTCATTTGTCACATATGCAATATTTTGTTATAGTATAGCAGTAAAACAGTAATTCTTACCTTGTTGTGCATTGTGTGTAGGTTGTGGATGTTTGCGTGGGGGGAGGAAAAACATCTTCACCTGTGTGTGTCACCTTGTCCATCCATCCATCCATCTTCTTCCGCTTCATCCGGGGCCGGGTCGCGGGGGCAGCAGTCTAAGCAGAGACTGTGTGTCTGTAAAAAGGCCAAACATTCAAGGGTATGATATATTAATCTGGGCAATTTGGGGGATTTCTGTTATCATCATGATTTAAAAAGGAGCCAAACAACTATGTGATAGTCAATGGCTTCATAGGATCACTATCCTTAAATAAAAGACTGTTTCTTTGCACAATCAGTCATATTTTCAAAATCAATACCAACATTTCACAATTTCTGCCAGGGTATGCAAACTTATGATCTGTATGAACTGTAGGTAAGTTATTTCAAAACAAAACCAATCTTTAGGAAAGGGTCATCAATCTAGCTCTATGAATCCATAGAGATAGATAGACTTTTATCAGAATAAGTCATCTATCCAACTCAAAAAATCCATAGAGATAGATGGATGACCAATTTATAGAGATTCATAGATTTCTATCGGGAAAAGTCATCAATCTATCTCTAATAATCTTGTACCTCTATGAACTGGTTATCTATTTATGTACATGAATCCATAGAGATATATAGATTACTATTTCAGATAGTAAATTATCTCAATGAATTGATCATGTATCTATCTCCATGGGTTCATGGACATAATAAATAACCATTTTTCGATACAAAATTATAATGCTGTGTGTATAAAAAAAACACTCAAAACTTCTAAAAGCATCTAATGACATTACATTTGTCCTTTTCCGTCAAGGCGAGGCAACGTAAAGTGATGTTGAAGTTACCACATTTAATCGCCCTCTCATAACAATCAATTTCACAGATACTAGCAGGGCTTGACATTGGCACCCACCCACCCGCAAAATTTGGGTAGAATTTCACTGTTGCGTGTAACGTGGTCACTCGTACTGGCAACTTTTGCGGGTGGCATTCTATTTATCTATACACAGGGTTTTTCCTGCATTCATAGCAAAAAGGCAACAGCCTTCCCAAAGTCTCGCACCGCCTCTGTGTGTTGGCATGGTAAAACATGATTTTGCGTTCATATAGAAAACAAAACACTGCACCTAAAAAGATGGTTGGAGGAAACTTTTTCCATTCTGAGTGTCCAAATAAATTGGGCTATATTTTTAATGGGCTTGGGCGGGTCGATTTTTTATTGAGTCTTCGGCAGAATTCAGTTTACGGTTAATGAAATCTGGCAGCAGGAAACCGATGGAGTACCAACTCTGGGTAGGGAATGAGGAATTCCCCCAAGTAAAGGTGAGAAGGTGAGAAGCTCAGCCATCCGTGAGGAACTCGGAGTAGAGCCGCTGCTCCTTTGCGTCGAAAGGAGCCAGTTGAGGTGGTTCGGGCATCTGGTAAGGATGCCCCCAGGACGTCTCCCTAGGGAGGTGTTCCAGGCACGTCCAGCTGGGAGGAGACCTCGGGGTAGGCCCAGGACCAGGGGGAGAGATTATATTTCGACACTGGCCTGGGAACGCCTCGGGATCCCCCAGTCAGAGCTGGCAAATGTGGCTCGGGAAAGGGAAGTTGGGGTCCCCTGCTGGAGCTGCTGCCCCCGCGATCCGATACAGGATAAGCGGATGAAGATGAGATGGGGGATGAGATGAGATGAAATCTGGCAACCTTGCATACAGGACCACACGGGTCCAGCCGTCGAGGAGATGAGTAATGTCGGGAAAACAAGTGGATCCCAGTTTTCTTTTACACACAAGCATGTCAAAATATTCCATTAAAACATAATAAACTAAAACTAAATCTAATCCGCATAAATTGTTTTAAAACTTTTCAGGTGACTTATAGTAGCCTAAAATTACAGATTTGTTTTTAAAGGGAGATCGCGAGGCAAGCGAAGATGACTGGTGAAAAGACCATCAGACTAGGGTATGTACTAATCACCAAAAACATTAGGCTATATATGCAATATATAGAGTAAAGAAATATATAATTAACATATTTAAGTTACTAACAATATTAACCTATGAACTTGAAGACGTTGGATAAGCGACAGCAGCAGAGCCTAGTACAGCTGATGGAAGTCAAGAATGATAAACGACGTGGCGTCAAGGCAAGGATGGGGAAAAATAACTCGACAAGGCTGTAATAAATACAGTGATTTCCCATTTCTTTTTAAATAACGTTAATAGTTGTAGGTTATGTTAAGAATAAATATATGACTTGCATATTTTGGTTGATATTAGGGAGGACATTGTAGCGTGCTTTAGCTGCTCAAGTGGACATGGATAACAGGGCAAATTTAACACTATAATAGTTGTCTTTTTCAAGTGTGTAGCCACATTATATAAATGATTTCACAGAGGGGCGTCCAGTAGAGTGGGTTACCACCTTTGCCTAACAGTGACTCAACCAGTGAACAAGACAGGCTAAGATCTAGCACACCATAGTCAGATTTTATCAAATAAAACGTAATTCCCCAACAACAAAATGGTGGCTGGTGAAAATGCTGAGTGGCTAGTAACTTTGGAAAACCACTAGCCACAGTGGCTGGTGAGCAAAAAGGTTAATGTCAAGTGATGGATACTAGAGAGACATTCTTTGTTGGCCAATCACACATTATGTTTACCACACACGAATAGCTGCTCGCAGGTAATAAGAGGGTTCAGTAGTGTTTTTTGCACTCTTGACCTAGGACCTAACGCGCAGTCTTACTGCAGTGAAATACATTTTTTATTTGAAAATAGCATCTAGATATTCAGCACAGCAGGCATTAGATTTGGTTTTGTTTCCCACTCTGAACAGAAGCAAAAATTGCCTTAGACTCTGGAGTGTTTTAAAGTTTTTGGGTTAGCAGACTGTTAAATGTAATGGAAGTTAATTAGTTTGATAATGATTTTCACTGTTAACTTAAATGTCAAATCGTTAACGAAAATGATAACTACGTTTATTAACAATTAGCGTATTAATGGTTTGGTGCCCAGCTGTGTACAAATCATCTATCTATTCCATAGAGATAGATGATCAGTATTTTTGTCATAGGAACAATTAATGCCTCTTTCTCTATGAATTCATGTAGACCGATTGACAAAATCCATAGAGACAAAATCCATATATTACTGTCAGTATTGGTCATCTATCAAACGTTTTGAATCTGTAGAGATAAATAGAGGGCAATTTAATAGAGGTAGTTAGACTTTTGTCAGAATGAAAAAAATAGATTCATTATTCAGATAATAAACAAATATATTGATCATCTATCCATCTCTATGGATACTTATTTAGATTGATATTCATTCATTCATTCATTCATTCATCTTCTTCCGCTTCATCCAGGGCCAGGTCGCCGGGGCAGCAGTCTAAGCAGAGATGCCCAGACTTCCCTCTCCCCAGACACTTCCTCCAGCTCTTCCGGGGGGACACCGAGGCGTTCCCAGGCCAGCCGGGAGACATAGTCCCTCCAGCGTGTCCTAGGTCTTCCCTGGGGTCTCCTCCCGGTGGGACGGGACCGGAACACCTTCCCAGGAAGGCGTTCCGGAGGCATCTGAAACAGATGCCCAAGCCACCTCAGCTGACCCCTCTCGATGTGGAGAAGCAGCGGCTCTACTCTGAGCTCCTCCCGGGTGACCGAGCTTCTCACCCTCTCTCTAAGGGATCGCCCGGCCACCCTGCGGAGAAAGCTCATTTCGGCCGCCTGTATCCGGGATCTTGTCCTTTCGGTCATGACCCAAAGCTCATGACCATAGGTGAGAGTAGGAACATAGATTGACCGGTAAATCGAGAGCTTCGCCTTGTGGCTCAGCTCTTTCTTCACCACGACAGACCGATACAGCGACCGCATTACTGCAGAAGCTGCACCGATCCGTCTGTCAATCTCCCGTTCCATCCTTCCCTCACTCGTGAACAAGACCCCTAGATACTTAAACTACTCCACTTGAGGCAAGCACTCTCCACCAACCTGAAGTGGGCAAGCCACCCTTTTCCGCCTGAGGACCATGGCCTTGGATTTGGAGGTACTGATTCTCATCCCCACCGCTTCACACTCGGCTGCAAACCGTCCCAGTGCATGCTGAAGGTCCTGGTTAGAAGGGGCCAACACGACAACATCATCCGCAAAGAGCAAAGACGAAATCGTGTGGTCCCCAAACCTGACACCCTCCGGCCCCTGGCTGCGCCTAGAAATTCTGTCCATAAAAATTATGAACAGAACCGGTGACAAAGGGCAGCCCTGCCGGAGTCCAACATGCACTGGGAACAAGTCTGACTTACTGCCGGCAATGCGGACCAAGCTCCTACTTCGGTCGTACAGGGACCTGACAGCCCTTAGCAAAGGACCCAGGACCCCATATTCCCGAAGCACCCTCCACAGGACGCCGCGAGGGACACAGTCGAATGCCTTCTCCAAATTCACAAAACACATGTGGACTAGTTGGGCAAACTCCCATGAACCCTCCAACACCCCGTAGAGGGTATAGAGCTGGTCCAGTGTTCCACGGCCCGGACGAAAACCACACTGTTCCTCCTGAATCCGAGGTTCTACTATCGGCCGTATTCTCCTCTCCAGAACCCTGGCATAGACTTTCCCGGGGAGGCTGAGAAGTGTGATCCCCCTATAGTTGGAACACACCCTCCGGTCCCCCTTTTTAAAAAGAGGGACCACCACCCCGGTCTGCCATCCCAGAGGCACTGTCCCCGACCGCCACGCGATGTTGCACAGGCGTGTCAACCAAGACAGCCCCACAACATCCAGAGACTTGAGGTACTCAGGGCGGATCTCATCCACCCCCGGTGCCTTGCCACAGAGGAGTTTCTTGACCACCTCTGTGACTTCAGCCCGGGTGATGGACGAGTCCACCTCTGAGCCCTCATCCTCTGCTTCCTCAATGGAAGACGTGACGGCGGGATTGAGGAGATCCTCGAAGTACTCCGCCCGACGACATCCCCAGTTGAGGTCAACAGCTGCCCACCTCTACTGTAAACAGCGTTGGTAGGGCACTGTTTCCCTCTCCTGAGGCGCCGGACGGTTTGCCAGAATCTCTTCGAGGCTAGCCGATAGTCCTTCTCCATGGCCTCACCGAACTCCTCCCAGGCCCGAGTTTTTGCCTCCACAACCACCCGGGCTGCAGTCCGCTTGGCCTGTCGGTACCCGTCAGCCGCCTCAGGAGTCCCACAAGCCAACCAGGCCTGATAGGACTCCTTCTTCAGCTTGACGGCATCCCTTACTTCCGGTGTCCACCACCGGGTTCGGGGATTGCCGCCTCGACAAGAAGGTCGGGTACTCTACACTGCCATTAGGGCCGTAGGCACAAACAACAGTGAGAGACCTATCCCCGACCCATAGGCGCAGGGAATCAACCCTCTCGTTCACCGGAGTAAACTCCAACACATGGCGGCAGAGCTGGGGAGCTATAAGCAAACCCACACCAGCCCGCCGCCTCTCACCATGGGCAACTCCAGAGTGGTGAAGAGTCCATCCTCTCTCGAGGAGTGTGGTTCCAGAGCCCAAGCCGTGCGTAGAGGTGATCCCGACTACCTCTAGGGTTTGAGTACCCGAGTGACCCTAGGAGCTATGTTGTCTGGGGATATATGCCCCTGGTAGGGTCTCCCAAGGCAAACAGGTCCTAGGCGACGGGTCAGACTAAGAGCGGTTCAAAACACCCCTTAATGATGAATATTTTCTTGAGTTCCGTGACGTCGCCCGGTATGGCGCAGCCGGGGCCCCACCCTGGAGCCAGGCCCGGGGTTGGGGCTCGTACGTGAGCGCCTTTCCCCATGGGGCCCGGCTGGGCTCAGCCCGAACGAGCGACGTGGGGCCGCCTTCCTGTGGGCTCACCACCCACAGGAGGGACCATAAGGGGTCGGTGCAGAGAGGATCGGGCAGCAGTCGAAGGCGGGGGCCTAGACGACCCGATCCCTGGACACGGAAACTAGCTCTAGGGACGTGAAACGTCACCTCGCTGGCGGGGAAGGAGCCTGAGATCGTGAATGAGGTAGATTGATATCAGTTTATCTATATGAATTGGTCATATAGCTATCTTTATGGATGCATAGAGATAGATACATAACTTATTCCTAAAGTAGTGATAGATTTCCTTTTATCAGAATAAGTAATCTATCTATCTCTATGGATTCATATAGATAGACAGGTGACATATTTAGATTGAAATCTATGTATATCCATGAAGTGATCATCTAACTATTTCTGTGGATGCTTAGAGTTAATAATATTTTGTTTATTTATATATTTTCATGTGACAACACTGAAGAAATGACACTTTGCTTCAATGTAAAGTAGTGAGTGTAAAGCTTGTATAACAGTGTAAATTTGCTGTCCCCTCAAAATAACTCAACACATAGCCATTAACGTCTAAACCGCTGGCAACAAAAGCAGGTTTACCCACTTACAAAGCATGTAGAAGTCTGTAATTTTTATCATAGGTACTCTTCAACTGTGACTGAAAGAATCGAAAACAAAAATCCAGAAAATCACATTGTATGATTTTTAAGTTATTAATTTGCATTTTATTGCATGACAAAAGTATTTGATACATCAGAAAAGCAGTATATTTGGTACAGAAACCTTTGTATACAATTACAGAGATCATACGTTTCCTGTAGTGATTGACCATGTTTGCACACACTGCAGCAGGGATTTTGGCCCACTCCTCCATACAGATCTTCTCCAGATCCTTCAGGTTTCGGGGTTGTCGCTGGGCAATACGGACTTTCAGCTCCCTCCAAAGATTTTCTATTGGGTTCAGGTCTGGAGACTGGCGAGGCCACTCCAGGACCTTGAGATGCTTCTTTTACGAAGCCACTCTTAGTTGCCCTGGCTGTGTGTTTCAGGTCGTTGTCATGCTGGAAGACCCAGCCACAACCCATCTTCAATGCCCTTACTGAGGGAATCTCGCGATACATGGCCCCATCCATCCTCCCCTCAATAAGGTGCAGTCGTCCTGTCCCATTTGCCGAAAAGCATCCCCAAAGAATGATGTTTCCACCTCCATGCTTCACGGTTGGGATGGTGTTCTTGGGGTTACTCATCCTTCTTCTCCACGGTGAGTGGAGTTTAGACCAAAAAGCTCTATTTTTGTCTCATCAGACCACATGACCTTCTCCCATTCCTCCTCTGGATCATCCAGATGGTCATTGGCAAACTTCAGACGGGCCTGGACATGCGCTGGCTTGAGCAGGGGGACCTTGCGTGCGCTGCAGGATTTTAATCCATGATGGCGTAGTGTGTTACTAATGGTTTTCTTTAAGACTGTGGTCCCAGCGCTCTTCAGGTCATTGACCAGGTAGTTCTGGGCTGATCCCTCACCTTCCTCATGATCACTGATGCCCCACGAGGTGAGATCTTGCTTGGAGCCCCAGACCGAGGGAGATTGACCGTCATCTTGAACTTCTTCCATTTTCTAATAATTGCGCCAACAGTTGTTGCCTTCTCACCAAGCTGCTTGCCTATTGTCCTGTAGCCCATCCCAGCCTTGTGCAGGTCTACAGTTTTATCCCTGATGTCCTTACACAGCTGTCTGGTCTTGGCCATTGTGGAGAGGTTGGAGTCTGTTTGATTGAGTGTGTGGACAGGTGTCTGGCGATTCACATGATTTTGCCCACAAAGAAACTATGTTGGATACATTTGTTTAGTAAAGAAATTAAAAAGTAGTTTTGTCTTAATTGTTGAAACTACTTCATTAGTTTAAACAATCTAGGTCCACATTATACACAGAAAACAGAACATAGTAAAGGTTTCACAAACTTCCACTCACCTCTGTATGGACCTTATTCACCGCGCCTCCATCTTGAAATCCAAAACGAGGCTGGGGGGTACACTCTAACCGGAAGTTCATTGACAGAGCGCAGCAGCGGGCGTCTATCATCATGGCGATACCTTTGTGGACATCAAATCTTTCATGTCTTCCCAACATAACAGTGGACTATGTCGAAAAATGGGCCAATAAGGACTGCATGATTCCCCGGGCTGTTTTGCTTAAAGGATACAGCAACTGGATCGAGGGATATGTGCACGACGTGGAAGGTAATGCACGGACGATCACAGCTTTTTTTCTGAAATCAGCATTAGTTAACGTTACTGTTGAAGTTAGCTTGTTAGCTAGATAAAACAACAGGACGTGACAACATTACAAGCTGATGCAAAGCATTGTTAAGATATATTAACCACACCAGCCTGACTGTTATTTTGAGTGTTAACAATACATTATTTTGCCGACAGTCAAGACGAGCGAGACAGTCAGTGTGAGAGCGAAGTCATTTCGCTCAATTCGAAAAAACGAGGCACCTTACAACATTCAGGTATCATGACTGTGGATAAACTGCTCGGTTTGCGGAGTGGTGCCACTGTTAGAACAAATACGCTTGCTGTTTATCCACTGTTTATACGTAGTTGTGTGCTTAACATGGTCTAGATTAGCAATGGTTATTATCATAAACAGGCACAGATCACGTCTTGTTTATATTTTGCTGTAAGACGCTACCCACGGCAGGAAGTTAGCTGACCAGGCTAGTAAAAAGAGCAACTACTTGCTTAACGTTACCCCCGAATCAGCCCTTCGCTTGTTATAACTTAAAAAGGACCGGTTCGTGGCTAATTAAGTCATGTCTATTTAGCCAGAAAGTTTAGCTAGCTATCTCTATGACAGTTAACGTAAATATGGCTAACGTTAGCATCGTAAACTAATGTTAAAATCTTACCTTGAAATGGCGACCGGGATCTCTTCTTATATTATGAATCCATTCACGGCAAAATACAGGATCTTTTGGGAAACGATGGAATGTTTGACTTGTATAGGATTTCTTTCTCTTTGAAGATGTACATTTGGGAACACAACAATGCGGCGGCATTGTAGGTAAAGTTATGACAGATTGGCAGGCCAACGTTACTTCCGTACCCCGCAGCCTCGTTTTGGTTTAAAAGAAGTGACGTGGGTGAATAAGGCGAATAGACTAACAGATCCACTTTACTGAATTAGTCTGTATGGTAATCTGTATCACTGTATTCTATTGTACTGTACACTAAGTTAATACTGCAATGTGCTATACAGTGGTGTCCAAACTTGTGAGACAAATGTTGTTGGATCATACATACTTTTCAACATTATTTATTTTACTGTGTCCCTTGTTACAATGTAGATTGTTCGACTGTGACAAGCAACCCTAACATCAATCAATCACATTCATTTTATAGTTATTTTTCCATTCTCACACAGCATTTCATCAGATTATCCAGTGCGTGGTACAGCAAGCATTTAATTGTTTTTGCCTTTCACAATTACTTATAAATGCAAGGAGGGATTTTCCACTCTGACAAAGGCAACAAAAAAGCACATAAATACACGGAACCCTGCAATTGATAAGCGTGTTGCTCTCTCATACACTCTTGACACCTGGTGCACCTGTCTCAGTATATTAATATTTGGAGCAAACAAGCATGGTCTGTTACCCAAGTGTAGTTTTAATGATTGTGATGATAATGTTCTTATTAATAAGAAATATATCTGACAGTATTTACAATATTCATTCATATTAACACTGTAAATATTGAGAAGCTATTTTAAAACAACACATTTGTGATGTAAATTCAGATGATAATAATAATACATTTTATTATTAAATAAAAATGTTTTGTTGTAATATGGCTAGGGTTGGTTTGTCATCATGTAAAACTGGGTAACCTAACAGTTTGAAAACTGTTGCATTAAAGGACACATTAATCTTGAAATTATTTCACAGCCCCCCCACCCCATAAGGTAGGCTTGGCAAATATTTTTTATCCAGATACCTCAGAAAATGAAACAAAGCCAGACAGCTGTGTACACATCGGCGTCCTCTCCACAATGTCATAGTGATTGAGAAAGAATGGTCAGAGATTTCCTGTTAGACATTTATTTGTCAGTTCACCAACATGAAAGGCATTCTGGATAAAGCTATAGCCACAGTTTTCCTGTCCATCACTAATCCCAGGAGTTCACGGGAAAGTGTTTTAGACCCACTAACACTAATATCAGAAGAACACATAAGACAATTGAGGAGGAAAACTAGAACACAGGACATTTATGTCAGTCTTGTAATCAAACTTCAGTCCAGCCTGACCACACTATTATCTTCCATAAAGTAAAAAGCACCTCACCATGTTTTAGGCATACATGACAAATGTGACTAGCATATCTCTTCCCTTCTCACATGTCGAACCCAACTAGCAAATAGAGAGAATGTGCGACAGGCAGAATAATGGGGGAAATAAGGAGCCCTTTGAGGACAGTGAAAGTAAATACGGTGTATAAAGAACTAAGCATCAATGACAGCATGCAGTCTTTTGTAATAGTTGTCTATGAGGCCCTGAATTCTTGCAGGTGGTATAGCTGTCCATTCGTGTTGGCAAAACGCCTCCAGGTCATGCAAAGTCTTGGGTCATCTTACATGAACCGCACGTTTGTGATCTCCCCAAAGTGGCTCAATGATATTAAGGTCAGGAGACTGTGATGGCCACTCTAGAACCATCACCTTTTTCTGCTGTAGCCCCCCCCACCCAAAAACATCAGTGAGCCACTAACATGCTTCACAGTGGGGATGGTATTCTGTTCACTACAAGCCTTGTTGACACCTCTCCAAACATAGTGCTTATGATTGAGAACATAAAGCTTTATTTTGGTCTCGTCACTCCAAATTACAGTTTGCCAGAAGCTGTGAGGCGTGTCAAGGTGTTATTGTAACCAGGGTTTTTTGTGGCTTTGGCGCAGTAAAGGCTTCTTTCTGGCAACTCGACTGTGCAGCTCATTTTTGTTCAAGTATCGTCGTATTGTGCTCCTTGAAACAACCACATTGTCTTTTTCAAGAGCAGCCTGTATTTCTCCTGACCTGTGAGTTACCTGTGGGTTTTTCTTTGTATCCTGAACAATTACTCTGGCAGTTTTGGCTGAAATCTTTCTTGGTCTACCTGACCTTGGCTTGGTATCAAGAGATCCCCAAAATGTCCACTTTTTAAAAAGTGATTGAACAGTACTGACTGGCATTTGCAAGGCTTTGGATATCTTTTTATATCCCTTTTCATCTTTATAAAGTTCCATTACTGTGTTACACAGGTCTTTTGACATTTATTTTCTGCTCCCAATGGCTCAGTATCTAGTCTGCTCAGTGCATCCACGTGAGAACTAACAAACCCATTGACAATTTATACACCGACACTAATTGCAATTTAAAAAGACACAGGTGTGGGAAATTCACCTTAATTGCCATTTTCACCTGTGTGTGTCACCTTGTGTGTCTGTAACAAGGCCAAACTTTCAAGGGTATGTAAACTTTTGATCAGGGCCATTTGGGCTATTTCTGTTATCATTATGATTTATAAGGATCCAAACAACTATGTGATAATAAATTGCTTCTTATGATCACTATCCTTGTTTAATTTGTACGTATTGTTTAAGCTTTACATACCAAATATTGTCATTGATGTGATGTGATGGCAACAGCTTTCCACCAAAGACGCTGTGTCACATGTGACGTCCTGACAACACTATTGGATTATTGTCTGCATGGTTGTTTATCAAATCCACATCACACTGTTAGTCCTCTTGCTTCATATGCGACTTATGTTTGCTGGCTCTTTTTTTTATGGGGTGCAAAGTTCTCCTTATACGACTGGTGGAGAAAAGACATTTGCTGCTGATGCTGAAAGAAATTCAAGAGAAAACAGTTTAGAAAAGCTTAGGCTTACCCAATTTACTGTTGACATGACAAATTAATGCCTCACTTTTTTAATAGCTGGTCATAATCACACACACATACACACACCTGGGTGAATGACAGGTCAGTTCGGTAGCAAATTATAAAACTTAGTGACTTGCTCGCTTTCATGTAGACAGTGTAAACATAGCAATAGCTGGTCATAATCTCCCACATACACACACATACACACGCACACCAAGGAGATCTATCCATCTCCATGGATTCATAGTGATAGATAGATGACAAATTCTGAATGTCTACCTAGGAATTGGTAATAATGTATCTGTTTTTCATCTATCTATCTCTATAGATTCGTAAAGATAGATAGAAAGATGACATATTCCTATACAAATTGAATTGGATTTGCATCAAAATTGGATATATGAATCCATAGAAATAAATGACCAATTAATAGAGGAAGATAGAATTCTATCAGAATAATACCAATAGTAAACAATCTATCTTTATGAATTGATAATATATCTCTATGGATTCATAAAGATAGATTACTTCTTCAAATACAAATTATGTATCTCTATGAATTGGTCATCTCTATAGATGTACAGAGATAGATCAATTACTAATTCCCAATTCCTTGAGGTACAGAGGTTGCTATCCAAATAAGTAATCAATCAATTTTAATTAACTTGTCATCTTTCTATCCCTGTGAACTGGTCAAATTAATTCATAGAGAAATATAGATAGACATCTATGTAACTGTATGTTATAGTCATTTATGTATGTGTGTGAGTCCATAGAGATATGTTATCAATTTAAGTGAGAAAGATAGACTTTTATCAGAATCTCTATGAAGTAATCTCTATGAATTCATAAAGGTAGATCAATGACTTATACCAATATTTAAAAACAATAGTAGATGGTCTCTATGAATTGATCATTATCTATCTCTATAAATTCATAGAGCTAGATAGATGACCAAGTAATGATGAATGATTTTTATGAGAATAAGTCATATGTCAATTTATGGAATACATAGAGTTTGATTGATGACTAATTCCAATCGTAATCAATCAATCTCTGTGAATTGATCATCCATCCATTTCTCTACAAAAAAAATAAGTCTTCTATCCACCTCTATGAATTCATAGAGCTAGACAGATGGCCAATTCATAGGGAGATATACACTCACCTAAAGGATTATTAGGAACACCTGTTCAATTTCTCATTAATGCAATTATCTAATCAACCAATCACATGGCCGTTGCTTCAATGCATTTAGGGGTGTGGTCCTGGTCAAGACAATCTCCTGAACTCCAAACTGAATGTCAGAATGGGAAAGAAAGGTGATTTAAGCAATTTTGATCGTGGCATGGTTGTTGGTGCCAGACGGGCCGGTCTGAGTATTTCACAATCTGCTCAGTTACTGGGATTTTCACGCACAACCATTTTTAGGGTTTACAAAGAATGGTGTGGAAAGGGAAAAACATCCAGTATGCGGCAGTCCTGTGGGCGAAAAGGCTTTGTTGATGCTAGAGGTCAGAGAAGAATGGGCCGACTGATTGAAGCTGATAGAAGAGCAACTTTGACTCAAATAACCACTCGTTACAACCGAGGTATGCAGCCAAGCATTTGTGAAGCCACAACACGCACAAACCTTGAGGCGGATGGGCTACAACAGCAGAAGACCCCGCCGGGTACCACTCATCTCCACTACAAATAGGAAAAAGAGGCTACAATTTGCACGAGCTCACCAAAATTGGACAGTTGAAGACTGGAAGAATGTTGCCTGGTCTGATGAGTCTCGATTTCTGATGAGACATTCAGATGGTAGAGTCAGAATTTGGCGTAAACAGAATGAGAACATGGATCCATCATGCCTTGTTACCATTGTGCAGGCTGGTGGTGGTGGTGTAATGGTGTGGGAGATGTTTTCTTGGCACACTTTAGGCCCCTTAGTGCCAATTGGGCATCGTTTAAATGCCATGGCCTACCTGAGCATTGTTTCTGACCATATCTATCCCTTTATGACCACCATGTACCCATCCTCTGATGGCTACTTCCAGCAGGATAATGCACCATGTCACAAAGCTTGAATCATTTCAAATTGGTTTCTTGAACATGACAATGATTGTACTGAAATGGCCCCCACAGTCACAAGATCTCAACCCAATAGAGCATCTTTGGGATGTGGTGGAGGTGGTGGAGCTTCGTGCCCTGGATGTGCATCCCACAAATCTCCATCAACTGCAAGATGCTATCCGATCAATATGGGCCAGCATTTCTAAAGAATGCTTTCAGCACCTTGTTGAATCAATGCCACGTAGATTTAAGGCAGTTCTGAAGGCGAAAGGGGGTCAAACACAGTATTAGAATGGTGTTCCTAATAATCCTTTAGGTGAGTGTACATGTTAATGCTTTCAGATAGTAATGTGTATGTCCCCAACAGTGTAGCAATATCAAATGGTCTCATGTGAACAATTTATCTGGATTTATTATTAGGATTTCCTAATAGTTCCTGCATTTGACCAATACGTTTATCTGACAGTTCAACAAGACTTATTTTCCGAAAGCATTTAAGACATTTTCAAACATGATTTTCTTTTTTGTATAAACATTATGACTCTGGTTGAAGGATTAGATCTTGGTTTGCCACATGCATAGATTTTTAGTTTGCCACATGCATAAAACTCTCCATGTTGTATGAGAAGCCAGAGACATTCGTTAAATCAGTACATTTTGTATTGGTAAAGCATCCCAGATCAGCAGATGTAATGTTGCTTTTGCCCTGATTCATTTTAATTGTTAAGCCCCTGTTTATAGGAGTTTTGTTTGGCTCCACATTTCCTGGGAGGCTCCAGTCAAAGAAAATTCCTCCACTCCCAACAACCCATAAACACCAGCACCTGAAGTTGACTAAAAGTCATTAGACATTTGATTAGAACCAGGTACAATGGTCAGATTTCTTTGTTCTGGCAAGGCATCCAAATAGTTAGTTGGAAGTATAGGTGACGTCTAATTGCCCTAATAGTGGATATACGAATTTCTTGTATCATTTAATTTATGATTTCTTTGACCATCCTTGATAGGTGAGCAAGGGTGTTTGGCTTAAGTGTAGCTCAGTGAAACAAGAAGTCATGCATGTCCACTTAAGGCTTATTAAATTATATTACATTTAGTTCACACAAATTCCTAAGGGTGCATATAATCTTGACACGTTCTTGAGAAAAATATTTCTTCATTAAGAATAAGTTGTTTCTTTGACCAATTTTATCTCAATCAAATGTGAGATTTTCCTTTGGAGTTGATAAACAACTTTACGATTCTTACATTTTCCCCAGTGGAAAACTATAATTGTGGAGGTCACAATGTCATGTTATATTTTGGTCTGCTGCTCTGAGAGCAGCTGTGGGCTGCAGCAGGTCACTACAGTGGAATCTCTCTGGCAATACAACCACCTGTGGTTCACCCTTCAGGTTGAAAATGTGTGATGCCACTCTCTTGGAAGCCAGGTGCAGCTATTTCAGCTTGGATCCCTTCCCTTAATAAATAGCAAACGATCAAAGAAACAATCCAGCATGAATGGACCTTCTAAAGTACCACGCCTTGCTGTGGGCAAATCAAGCAGCTCGGGTATGAGAGCTCCAATAAAGATTGATGTCATTAGTTGTAGAAGTGCCACTCATTGGGGTGACCCCCTACCTAACAATAATAATTAGGTCACACATAAAAAAAAATCTAAAATCATAATATTATGTTTAGATATAACATTTTACTGTAAGGCCCATTTATAATATACATCCACAAAATAACACAAATCTGTAGGACAGTCCAAGCATAATTGTTTTAGGCAGCATGAAGGATTAAGAGATTACATATATTTGAATACTAAATTACTAAACGCAAGACATGTTGGGTATAATTCCTCCAGATATCTCCACCCTTAAATATTAGCAAATTTCATGCAAATGAATGACAAAGATTCACGGCAATACAATATGCCCATGCAGGCATGTATACAAAAATAAATACACAAATATCTTGCTAATTTCAATGTCCTTTTGTCCAAGGGTTCCTGAGCTTCATACTTAACATGTTTTCCATTTGACGGTTAACTGACTCTAACATTCAATTGTGTTGGAAAGACAGCTCTGGTGTCCGATTGAGATCAAATTTCAAGTATTTAAATTACAGGAAAGTATGCATTATTATATTATAAAACATCTATAATATATCTGCAGTAATATTGGAATGTGTTTCACACTATTTATTTACCATAAATTAATTTGGGTACACACAAATGCAAAATAGGTTTTTACTCGTCAAATGGAAAAACTGCACTCATTCTCCCCTGATGTCAATTTAATCACCTCTCCTCAAATAAACTGCAGCATTGGAAATACAAAATCCCTCATTGGCTGACATTCAGTTTACCAAATTTCTGTTCAAGAGAGAAAACACGCTCTGAAAATTAGCCCCTTTTTGTTTTTATAGCTTTTGTAAGTTTGTCAACCAAAAGTGAAAATGAGTATAGTGAGCGCACTATAAGAGGATTGTTGGTTCAAATGCAAACTGTAATTGCTGTAGTTCAGCAACTTCCACAAGGTAAATAATAGATACCTCCTTCAAGTTAGCATTGAGCATTGAGTGAGGTTTTAATAACAAGGCCTAATACAATAGTAAGATTCAAATAATAAGCATAATTTCTGGACACATTTTTTGAAAAAGGCAAAACAGAATAAATATTGTATATATCAATGTATACTTTTTTACTCCTTAAATCAGGTAGCAATAGAAATGGATTTAGTCAAACTTTATTAAATATGTTGATTAATATTTTGATCCCAATTTATGTTAACTAAGTGAACACCATAAAAACAAATGGCAAAGTTTGTTTAAATACGTATTTCAAAAATATGTAACAGAAGTTCTGTCCATCTTTACTCCCCCCATCAGGAGTTGGGAGGACACTCATACAGGAAAGTCAAGGGGCAGTTCTGCATGAGAGAGTTGTAGACATTGTCAAAGCGACCGATCTGCTCCTCTGTGAAGGTATTTCTCCAGTCACCAATTTTACCTGCAAACAAAACAAGACATTACAATGGTTAGCTTCTTTACACACCAATATATTAGAGCAGGGGAGGCCTTTGAAACCCTCTTTTTGACCGTGATTGACACATGAAACTCAGTATGGTGCGAGGTAAACTCCTGTTCATTAGAACCTCACCTTTCCTCATGAAGTGACCTTTGCTGTGGTCCATGATCTCATTTGGGATCAGAGTGTAGTTCACCATTGTGTTGTCTCTCATGCTGCTGAAGCTACAGTGCCTGACGGACCGGGTTAAATCTTTTTCCACCAGGGGACACTCCAGGAAAGAGCTGATCCTCTCCATACAGCCTTGCAAGTCCTGAGGGAAGTCAATGCTCCAACAAATATGGACACTGGACAGAGAGGGTTGTTTTTACAAAAGGCTAATTTGATCATCTACAAGTATTTGATACACTGCCGATATTGCAGGTTTTCCCACTTACAAAGTATGTAGAAGTCTGTCATTTTTATAATGGGTACTCCTCAACTGTGAATGACGGAATGTAAAACATATATCCAGAAAATCAAATTGTATGATAAGTGGGAGATTTTTAAGTGGGAGAAGGTCAATAAAATGCAAATCAATTATTTAAAAATCATACAATGTAATTTTCTGGATTTTTGTTTTAGATTCCGTCTCTCACAGTTGAAGTGTACCTATGACTAAAATTACAGACCTCTACATGCTTTGTAATTAGGAAAACCTGCTAAATCGGCAGTGTATCAAATACTTGTTCTCCCCACTGTGTGTCTATCTAAATTTGTGGTTAACTAAGAAACCAAACACTTAGTATGCTTGATAAAGTGAATATCTACAATGCAAGCAATATTTCTTTCAGTAATATTTTGTGTTTTTAGGGTTAACACTGCCTTGCTCTGAGACAAAATGAAAGATTTGTCACCTTATCAGCTCAAGGATTAAATCAAGGAAATATTAGCCCAGCCTGCCAGCCTCACTCTGATCACCCTGTGCATCTGTTCTGAAGAATCAGGCATAATTTCACTTAAAATACCATCTCACACAAGTGGAAATCTAATGTTTGAGTCACATTTTCATGTTTCTGATTTAGGTCTGAAGGCTATACTATTCCTGCTATTAACACTTTGTCTTAAAATCATGAGACTAACACAACTGTGGTGATACAGATGTTGTTTTATGATGTCCTTATAAGGAAATGTCTTCCATAATGTCAGGGGTAAAACAAACTGCTATGACGAAGGACCTCATGGACTTCAGCTTTACTATAAAGAAATGGAATGGTATAATTGTTGATGTTTTAATGACAACAATAAAAGCAATAACAGATCTTTACTCTTACCAGCCATATCTCTTCATAAGAGATATAGAAGAAATTGACTCTTGCTTGACTGGTCCAGCCTTTCACATGATCAAACCAAGACCCATAATTCACTGCAAAAATGTAAAGTATGAGATATGACTGTCAATAAGAGGAACTGTTAAAGATACCCATCATTGCAGTCAACTCACCTTTACCCTCCAGAAATTGATCCAGAAACTCATCAAATGAGTTGGGCTCTGGGAGAAAATTGGCCATTTTATGGAAGTAGTAATATGACACAGCTACATCTTTGGGGTTTCTTGTGACATAGATGACCTAAGAGATGGGGTTTGAGAAAGTCTCAGAGCTTTCATATAATTAATGTAATATATATATATATATATATATATATATATATATATATATATATATATATATATATATATATATATATATATATATATATATATATATATCACGACAGGTGTGAGAAAAATAGGTGCTGTTAAATATTAAAGAGGAAGTTCACCCATATTTACATGTTGTACATTTCCCCCTTTCTCTACTTATATTTGTTTTGTATTTTGTTGGATTAAATAGAAAATTGGTTGTTACTGGCAACTGACTACAATGCAATACATAGTTTGCACAACGTAATTCACAGAACATCTAAATCTCTTTCTGGATGTCTCTGCAAGGTCCAAGTTGTATCTTTTTGCTGTTGGTTAACAACATCATTCAACCCAAAATGTTTGTTTAGAGGTAAATATATAAAATGTATGCGCAGACATCCAGAACAATGTTGTGGTGTCATATGAATGGATTTCAAATGTTTCAGAGGGTTTATAATATGATTATTTTTGCAATACAACGTAACATAGAAAATATCTGGGTTTAGAAAAAATGTCTGGGTTTTGAAAAAATAATCTCTTATCCTTAACAATCTCATCATGTAGCCTAGGGTAGCCTACTGGCACTGTATTTGGGCACAGTTGTCATGAGACCAGGTTCCCAAGACAGCCCACATCCTACCTTAGCCTTGGAGTCCTGGAGGGCATTGGCCAGGAGGTGGTAGGGCAGGTGAGTGGTGATGACTCTGTGGCCTTGAGAAGCACCCAGCACCTCTGGACTGTAATACTGTTCCAGCCAGGGGGCTCGGGTCCAGTTGGGAACAGTTTTGGAAAGATGTGGGTCTCCACCGTTTTTCACAAAAGTGACAATCTCTTGCATCCACGTAGTCCCTGTATCCAATGATCGGAGTGGTTAAGATGGCGGGGAGAAGAGAAGAGCAAGAGAGCTGTGCACCTAATACTGTGTCAGGCGTGAGCCAGGCATTGTGAACACAATTATTCAATGACAAGTGAAATAGATAACAGAAGCATTCTCATCAAGAAACAGAAACAATGATGTTAATGCATTGGCAGTCTGCTTCTACTGCAAAGTGTGTGAAGATGAATAGGTATTTATCCCGTTGCTAATGTTGCTGCCTGTGTAACGTGTTGTGACATGGAGTAGAGGTGTGACAGAAATGTCTTTCCCTGTCCTGTTCTCACCTGATTTGGGGTAGGTGGCGATGACAGTGTCCGTGTCCTGGAATGGGAAGTGAATGGCGTAGTTCAGGGAGTCCTGGGTGTGCAAGTGTCCAGGGAATGAGATGTTGTGGAAGGTCTCCATCACATCCAGCCTGGCCATGTCTGTCTGTATGAGAAGAGAAGTGTGAGGACATTTGACTTGCTGCTCAGCTTAAGTAACTATCAGAAACAGGAACTATAAAAAGGACCCATGGGAATTAATTAAGTGGGTGTAGCTGTATAATCTTTTTAGAAGCAGCTAATATAATAACAATGCTTCATCTTTTAATAGAATTAGTAGCCATGTATTACTTGGATGTTTTCCTCATGCATAAATTATATAAATTATATTATCAATAATGCTTTGTTAGAATTGTATTCTGTGTATCAGAACCTTCTTAACTGCTATCTGAAATCCAGAGTAATAAACAAATGGACTGTTAGACTAGGCCATGATTGTTGCAAAGTGAAATTAACAGTAATGCCAGAATAGGGAGAAGACCATGGTCATTATGTAATCAGCCACATCCCAGAAATCTGCCAGTCACTAACACAGAATCAAAAAAGACCGGGCAACATATGATAAAGCTAATGGGAATACAAAACTGGGTTTTAAAAGTAAAAACTCTGATTGTGTGCAGACTTTCTAGTTTCTGTACTGTACAGGGAACACAAATCAAAGGGAATGGCGTTGATGAGACAATGAGATATTTTCATGACAGTTCTAAACTGTAGGAACACCTGTTTTTACAGTGACATTTGGAAAGAACCTTAGCTTCCCAGTAGGAGCCAAAAACACATCAAGGAACAGGTAAGTGGACATGAACCATGGCAAATCTGAACATGAAAAATTACTGAACAAACTGTCTTTCTGAAAGTAGAGTTTTACTGCAACTCTGTGACTGTATAAATGGGGTCCTTGAATAAATCAACTAATTAATCATTTATTCAGTCATTTTCAGCAGCATTCAACATGCACCCTAACTCTTGAATGTACTAAAATCGGATTTACCATTTATGATAACATTTCAGACATGAATGAACAAATGATTGTATTGGACTAGCAATTATTTTGTAAAAACTAACAGTTTTAGATCAGGGTGTTTTGAAGGAATAATCAGATCTACAAAAGAGATGTTGTCTAGATGCATTACATAATATCTGTCTGACTGGAGACAATGGCTGCCCCACAGAAACCAATTTTTTTTTAAATGTTGATCAATTTCCTTCCTGTATACTTCCATGTAGCATTTATTAGGCAATTGAGCTTGTCAATGTAACAGCAAAATAAGAACATTTTGTTGGGTGTCTTGCCAAAAATGAGATCAAGGTCTATAATTGTATAATTTCTTACTGTATTAGGCATATGGAAATAATATATGTATTACTTTGATATGCCGCAGTTAATCTTGTAAAAGTAAAACGAGAGCTTACATTAAAAACTTTAATACTGTTGCAAAATAGTTTGTATTTCAACGTAGAAACAAAAATTACATCACCTCTAAAATCATTTGATGGAATTGACTTTTAACGGATGCTAAATTGCTTAAGTAGTTCCCTTCCGGAGTAATTGCAAGGCGATACTCACAGAAAACTCTGAAATAGTTTTTTTTTTCCAAGACCTTAATCCATGGGATAAGTTTCACGTGTCCCTTTAAACGCCAGCTATGTGATGGGCCTTTTTAGTAATAGATTTGTCCAGTTGAGGGTTGTTTATGTATGTTGGGGGGAGTGGGGGGGTGGTGGGGTAATAGATTTGACCAGTTGATAGTTGTGTGCAGGGCCAGCCCAAGCCTTTTGGGGGCCCAAAACAAAATTTTATTTGGGGGCCCCCTCTTCCGTATTGGTCCGGGGCCACTAGCGGACTGGGGTCCCTTATAGGTCTGGAGCCCTAAGCGACCGCCTATGTTGCTTATGCCTAAGGCTGGCCCTGGTTGTGTGTGTATGTGGGAAAGGATTATGGATTTGCCTAGTTCAGCGATGTGTGTGTACGAGCATTGTGTGTGAACAACATAATACAGCCCCATTAATTTCAACTAATCAATTATCACTATAGCTTCAAGACCTAGTTGGCTGTTGACTAGGGTGACCAGACATCCCGTTTTTCCCGAGACAGTTCTGTATTTCAGTCCATTTTCAGGTGTTCCAACTTATTTTAGAAAAACAAGAAACCAGGCAAGCCTAGTTCAGCTGGCCCCCAATAGAAAATGTTGCCACCTTCAGATTCCAAACTGGGTCGCCTGCGTGCAAGGCTGTGTCGTTAACCACTACACCACTAAGCTGTACAGTAGTTCATCTTCAGTCTCGCTAGTGTTGTGGAAAATGTTTCCCCTTTTTCCCGCCAACATTTTCAAACAACACAGGAGTTGTGAATTCAATAGTAGACTTTATTAAGGTAATAAAGCCGTGCTGATCTGCGGAGCAACCAACCCATGTTGGTCTGGAGAACAACCGACTGACAAACTTCAGAAACACTTTTATACAGTATGGTTATACAATGATATTAGCTCCTCCCATTATGCAAATTTCTGGATGGATCCTTCTCTAGTCTTCCACCAACCCTCTGGGATCCACCCCCCAAACCACTGTTGGAAATATTGGTGGCATGATGGTGATGTGATTGCTCTCATTCTCCCAAGATTTTGCCAAGAGAGTCAAGGACAAGCTACAGGACCTTCTGTCCTCAATATGAGATAACAACAACCACTCAATGCACTGACCATGGGAACAATAGTTGAGCCAGAGCACAGTTCATCACTCTCTCTTAACAATTAAACTGTTTGGGAAAATAAACGAGCCCTGGTTAAATGTTTTATCAATTAACACTCTATTAATATACAAGTGATCACATGAGACGTTCTGTCTACTCTTCATCAGGTTAATGTGAAATAACATTTTATCAAAACATCCCTACACATCCCCCCTCTGGGACTTCTAAGTCCCACAATCTAGACCTGGAAACAATAGGTGAGGAGGAGAACTCAGTTCCTATAAGAGAGTTGAATTCAACCCATCCATCCATCTTCTTCCGCTTATCCGGGGCCGGGTCGCGGGGGCAGCAGTCTAAGCAGAGATGCCCAGACTTCCCTCTCCCCAGACACTTCCTCCAGCTCTTCCGGGGGGACACCGAGGCGTTTCCAGGCCAGCCGGGAGACATAGTCCCTCCAGCGTGTCCTAGGTCTTCCCTGGGGTCTCCTCCCGGTGGGACGGGACCGGAACACCTTCCCAGGAAGGCGTTCCGGAGGCATCCGAAACAGATGCCCAAGCCACCTCAGCTGACCCCTCTCGATGTGGAGGAGCAGCGGCTCTACTCTGAGCTCCTCCCGGGTGACCGAGCTTCTCACCCAATCTCTAAGGGATCGCCCGGCCACCCTGCGGAGAAAGCTCATTTCGGCCGCCTGTATCCGGGATCTTGTCCTTTCGGTCATGACCCAAAGCTCATGACCATAGGTGAGAGTAGGAACGTAGATTGACTGGTAAATCGAGAGCTTCGCCTTGCGCCTCAGCTCTTTCTTCACCACGACAGACAGATACATCGACTGCATTACTGCAGAAGCTGCACCGATCCGTCTGTCGATCTCCCGTTCCATCCTTCCCTCACTCGTGAACAAGACCCCTAGATACTTAAACTCCTCCACTTGAGGCAGGCACTCTACACCAACCTGAAGTGGGCAAGCCACCCTTTTCCGACTGAGGACCATGGCCTCGGATTTGGAGGTACTGATTTTCATCCCCACCGCTTCACACTCGGCTGCAAACCGTCCCAGTGCATGCTGAAGGTCCTGGTTAGAAGGGGCCAACACGACAACATCATCTGCAAAGAGCAGAGACGAAATTGTGTGGTCCCCAAACCTGACACCCTCCGGCCCCTGGCTGCGCCTAGAAATTCTGTCCATAAAAATTACGAACAGAACCGGTGACAAAGGGCAGCCCTGCCGGAGTCCAACATGCACTGGGAACAAGTCTGACTTACTGCCGGCAATGCGGACCAAGCTCCTGTTTCGGTTGTACAGGGACCTGACAGCCCTTAGCAAAGGACCCAGGACCCCATATTCCCGAAGCACCCTCCACAAGATGCCGCGAGGGACACAGTCGAATGCCTTCTCCAAATCCACAAAACACATGTGGATTGGTTGGGCAAACTCCCATGAACCCTCCAACACCCCGTAGAGGGTATAAAGCTGGTCCAGTGTTCCATGGCCCGGACGAAAATCACACTGTTCCTCCTGAATCCGAGGTTCTACTATCGGCCGTATTCTCCTCTCCAGAACCCTGGCATAGACTTTCCCGGGGAGGCTGAGAAGTGTGATCCCCCTTTGGTGAATTCAACCCAATTACCTAAAACAATCTCCTCTGTCAACCACCGCTCCAGAGGCTGGTAGACAAACCTCTCCCTCTCTGTTTGGCTGGGAGGAAGTAAAAGACTTCCAACCTGACCAATTCAGTTTGTGTAAGCATGTGCAGATTTCTTTCAGAGCCTTGCAAAATATGCTGTTTCAAACGATTACATATGAATGGAATTTAAACTGATTATACAAAGAGTATAAATTCCATAAAATAAATAATACATAATTTGACTACCAGCCACCTAGGAACTTGAAACCGTCTTTACAATGGAGAACAATCCTTCTCAGCACAGAAATCAGCCCCCCATTTGACACAAAGCACAATTATAGGGTCTTGGGTAATGATGATGTCACCATGAAACATTTGTTCATCTATCTTTCTAGGATATTAGGTTTCCTTCAATACCTAAACCTATACCCCCAAAAAGGGCAAGTGTAACAACTAACACAACAACAAAAGAGTTCTTGCACAGCACAAAGTTAAAACCTTGACTGGAGAGTTTACATCAACTTCCATCAACATCAACTGAATTTAAAGGTGTGTTAAAAAACAATTTTAAACCCCAATCTTATGTCTGTCTCTTAATGTCCTAAATTGGGAATTACCATTTTACCAGTGTTCCATAAACATAGCACTCACTTTTTTCTCTCCTTTTAGGGTGAAACTCAAATCACTGTTCTTGTAGACATATAGAACAAATAACACAAATAAGCAAGCATGGCGTTAGTTTGCAACATGTATATAACATGACGAACACATGACCTACAAATACACAAACAATACATGTAACACTGGCCAGTTGATTCTAATTTGACAGGACTTTGTCGTGTTTCATAATTTAGATTAGCAAGATTTTCCTACAATTTCGTGTAGACAGAATACTCCAGTTGGAATGGGAAAACAATTGCCATTTTAATATTGCAATATACACTTACCTAAAGGATTATTAGGAACACCATACTAATACTGTGTTTGACCCCCTTTCGCCTTCAGAACTGCCTTAATTATTCGTGGCATTGATTCAACAAGGTGCTGAAAGCATTCTTTAGAAATGTGGGCCCATATTGATAGGATAGCATCTTGCAGTTGATGGAGATTTGTGGGATGCACATCCAGGGCATGAAGCTCCCGTTCCACCACATCCCAAAGATGCTCTATTGGGTTGAGATCTTGTGACTGTGGGGGGCCATTTCAGTACAGTGAACTCATTGTCATGTTCAAGAAACCAATTTGAAATGATTCAAGCTTTGTGACATGGTGCATTATCCTGCTGGAAGTAGCCATCAGAGGATGGGTACATGGTGGTCATAAAGGGATAGACATGGTCAGAAACAATGCTCAGGTAGGCCATGGCATTTAAACAATGCCCAATTGGCACTAAGGGGCCTAAAGTGTGCCAAGAAAACATCCCCCACACCATTACACCACCACCACCAGCCTGCACAGTGGTAACAAGGCATGATGGATCCATGTTCTCATTCTGTTTACGCCAAATTCTGACTCTACCATCTGAATGTCTCAACAGAAATCGAGACTCATCAGACCAGGCAACATTCTTCCAGTCTTCAACTGTCCAATTTTAGAGAGCTCGTGCAAATTGTAGCCTCTTTTTCCTATTTGTAGTGGAGATGAGTGGTACCCGGTGGGGTCTTCTGCTGTTGTAGCCCATCCGCCTCAAGGTTGTGCGTGTTGTGGCTTCACAAATGCTTGGCTGCATACCTCTGTTGTAACGAGTGGTTATTTCAGTCAAAGTTGCTCTTCTATCAGCTTGAATCAGTCGGCCCATTCTCCTCTGACCTCTAGCATCAACAAAGCCTTTTCGCCCACAGGACTGCCGCATACTGGATGTTTTTCCCTTTTCACACCATTCTTTGTAAACCCTAGAAATGGTTGTGCGTGAAAATCCCAGTAACTGAGCAGATTGTGAAATACTCAGACCGGCCCGTCTGGCACCAACAACCATGCCACGCTCAAAATTGCTTAAATCACCTTTCTTTCCCATTCTGACATTCAGTTTGGAGTTCAGGAGATTGTCTTGACCAGGACCACACCCCTAAATGCATTGAAGCAACTGCCATGTGATTGGTTGATAAGATAATTGCATAAATGAGAAATTGAACAGGTGTTCCTAATAATCCTTTAGGTGAGTGTAGAACCAGATTTTGCTCTATTTTGATTTATTTTAGTATTGGGAATCTGCTTCCCAGAATCTCAATTGGTGTGTCAGTCATCTTTTGCACCTCTCTCCTAGAGTGTCTCTGTGTTCTGGATTGGAATGCCTAGCGTTACTCCCTACTTTCTGGGAAGGCAGCCAAAAGCCGTCTTATCTATTTGACTCCTCTCACTATCCTTTGCCTGAACTCAAACTTAACCAACAGACCACCTATACAATATTTTCAAACAATTTAATGAAACCACTTTGATGAAAACTATGTTTACACAAATAATTTCCAAAAACTTGACCAGATCCTTTGTCCACTGTTGAATACTTTCTCAAGGCACATCTCCCACAACATCTTGGTCTATCTGGCTATTTTCTTCATTTACCCTTCTGTCCACACGGCTCTTTTCTAACACTCAGGCAAATATCACCATTCAAATACCTGAAATTGATTTATGTCAATGTCAGTTAGAACCAAGTTCTTTCCCCTGTAATCTGTATCTGTCCCATGAGAGTCCCTTCGAAATCTGAACGATTAGATCATGTTCTGCATTGTAGTCTTGGATTTTGTTATTATTTCCCTATATAACAAAACACTTTCGTCTTTCCTTCCTCACTTTTGTTTGAAAGTGGTAATTGAAATCTCACCGTTTACCCTATTTGATCTTCTAATATACAGAGAACCTTAATTTCTCTGTCTCTGGTAGCCCTACAGGCTCTGTTTCCCTTCTCATTTACTCATATCTATACACGCTATGTACATCCCTTCCAAAGAGTCTCCTTTCACACACTTTCTTACACACATACAGGAATTCTCTTCCCTCACACACATTCTCTTTCGCACAAACATTCATTCTCACAGTCTACTTGTATCCACCTCCTTCCAAATCCACAGGACATTACCATACAGGTCTTCTTATTCTCTTTAACCCTTATAGAGCCAACCTCCTCCCGTCACCCTTTGCGGGAAGATGTTATCTTATAAGTCGTCACAAACTTCAGTAGGTCCAGCTCTCTTTGAAAAAGCATTACCATAGAGATCAACACACTTAACCCCATCCATGGGGCACAAACGTCAGGCACCTCACAGCCCTTTTATCACACACTCTTTTGGGCACCTTACAGACCTTTTATTTCACACACAGACATCACACCCCTTAGCTCACACGTTCAGACACCTCACAGCCTGATTCACTCACTTGGGGAATATTCCAACAACAACTGTCCACACTCACTCTGCTTTCATCGGCAGACCAACTTCTCTCTTCTTTATTTGACATCTATTCATACACTCACATATAGTCTGTTGACCCTGTCTCTTCCTGGTCTGCAGGTAGGCGTCATCAATACAGAACTGTCCAACAGCATCCAAACCCTCAGCAGCTCTCTCTATTACGCTGGGTTGGTATCCACGGCGCCCTGCAATCCCTGTCCTTTGTGGCCTTCCTTCTATCAAGGTGGATTGGGGGACTTCCTGCCGAAAGCAGACCCTTCTGGGCGACCAAACCTAAGGCGGTATTCGACAGGCCTCCTTAGTTGCAACTCCCTAACTTATTTACAAATTTGGACGGACGAATCAGACGCCAACTTACGTGACTGTTTCCTCACCACAGACTGGGAAATGTTCCGAGATGCCTATGGAGGCGATATCAACGAATACACAGAGTTGTGACTGTATTTATTAGCAAATGTATCAACGACATTGTACCACGTAAAACTACTAAACCATTTCCCAATCAAAAACCGTGGGTCAACAGTGGTATCCGTGCCATGCTTAAGGCACGGACTGCAGCATTCAACTCCGGCAGCATGGACAATAATAAAAAATCCCGGTATGACCTCAGGAAGGCAATAAAAACTGCAAAAGGTGTTAAGAATTTTACGTGTATCAGAGTTTCTGAAGAAGGACGAGGCTCTGGTCCAAATTGAAATTTAGCATAAAGATTTATTAATAAGAATTGATAAGTCAAAATACATGAAATACACTGCAGCGGTCAAATATTTGCTCAACCCTCGAGCTTCCACAAAATATTTGCGCCGAATAAAGATCGAACATTGGTTTTAATACTCCCGCCACAGGGGCGGGCACTTCACTCTCGTGAGTAAAACCCATCTTTGTTGGACGAATCTCTTGGTTTACGCCATCCAATGAGGAAGGACGTGCTCTCACTCTCGGTCATTGATCAACAGGTTATTTGCATACAGGTGTGAAATCTTAACCAGGTTACAGTAATTTACATTCTATTGTCCTAACCTAGACTAGAACATCAGGGGGCTGGAGACAGAAGGTCTCTTTGTGCTGTATAGGAGGCAGTTTCATTTGTATGTTAATTGTGGGGTTTTAATCCTGTCTCTCTATCTGAGCTAGGTGTAAAGTCTGAGTGACTGTGGCTGAGTGTAATGTAAACTTTTTATGGTTATTGTATTCAATCATATTTCCCTAACCTGGCTGCAGCATACAATTTCATAAAACAAAAACATAAGAATACATGGTTATTAAATCAGCATTATTTAAACTACATTTATCTCAACAATCCCCCCCGTATTTTCACACCATTTATGGTGTGAAAATAACTATAAATGTCACTGAGAATAAGATCATTACCTAAACAGAAATATGACAAATGTAAATATCAATTATTGTAGACCAGTTGTAAAAAATACTTCATGGTAGATTGCTGGAAAGGAATGTAAACAAGTTGTAAAGAATAGAGTACACCATTATTTATACAAGAGATTCAGTTTCTTCGCCGACCTCGTTATCTGACTCCTCATCTTGCATCCAAGGTGCTAATGGTTGAATCTTTTAACTTGTTCACCGCATGGCCAACTAAGTACTCAGTCTCTCTCTGGACTCCAATTAGATCATCCCAAATGTACTGCTCCTCCAAATGTCAGATAGTCAGTTGTGAACCATTTCTTTGTAGACCGGTGTAACAGGACATAAAAATCTGATGTAAATTCCAAGGTGTTGTCCTTCATAGCTCCAATGCAGCTGTTGTTGTCTTCATTCCAGCTGCTTTATCAGCCAGGCCAGGAGAATCTGTGTTCTCATTTGTGAATGTCAAGATGACCAGTTTTAGCCAAAGGCTCCATAGCTGCAGGCTTTGAACTCCGAAGCCCTCCTGTAGAGTGTGTTGTCGATCTGCAGGTTCCTCTCTCAGCTACTTGGACAGCAGATGAGATGTTACCTGGTATGGATCCAACCAGCGTAGCATGATGTTGTGGAATTGGTCTTTCCGCGCCCCTGTAAACGTTGTCCCGAACAGGCGCTTTCCTTCGCCCCCATCTGCTCGGTTGGATGCTGCCTTCTCCATCTCACGGCAGAATCGTCAGGACTAGGATTGGTCCAGCTCACAGGAACCCGGGACCTCTCTGTAGATGTGCAGCGCCTCAGTGTAGACTCTGCTTGCAGCTGTAGACCAGTCTGTGTGTATGTGAGTGTGTGTTTGTGTGTCCATCTTATCTCTGCCCACCTGCCTCTTGTCCTTTAAGCCAAGCTCAGTTTCTGTGGGCTCCAACCAGTCGAATTGTTTTCAAATGTCCAGTACCTGAAGTGTGAATCATCCTTGAGAAGATTAGTTGTAACTGCACAGTACACCATCACAAATAGGTCCAGTACATTAGCTTGTAACCCAGTTCCATCAAACACTCAAAACCGTATTCCCAATGTCTTTCTTCTTCCTTTAACTAAATAGATTAGACCAGTTGTAACCAGTAACAGTATTGTTTAAACATTAACATTTCTGGTGCTTCTGTTCTGCTAGTGTAGCAAAACAACAATTCCACTATTTTCTATAGTTGGTTTACCAACCAACAAATAACAACAGTACTTAATTTCTCATTTCCTGTCACTGTTTCAATTACTCATCAGCTAAGATAGTTTGTTTACATTGAAGTATCACTCTCAAAGAGTAGTTCATGGACAATTCTCAGTTCACCTATATAATTTACATCTGATTGTGTTGAATCAGAACTACAATCGAATTCACCATTGTTTCACTTAAAAAATAAAATAATGAAGAGGTATTGAATATGTAAATAAACCTGGAATTAGAATAGCCAATTTGATGTCCCCATTGAGTCTGTTTCTCTCCTTAATAGCTCAAACAAGACCTATTTCGAACAGCCCCCCCCCCCCCCCCCCATTTCACTGGTTTTGTGTCAGTGAGTTGGGCACACCATGGGGTCTGTACCTCTCTTTAAGCAGAATTACTTTCTCAGTATAAACATGTAATGAATAACCAAATGTGCTCCCTGCACCTTTTTACCCACTTATTCCCTAGTGGATGAGATTAAAAGGATTACTTTTAATCAAATATCAAATACCTGAACAATCCCATCAAATTAGTTATTTTTGCTAAACCATTTCAAAATGGTAAGATGTATTCTACTCAACCATGACAATGGTAGATTCTGTATAAAACAAACTCTTCAGAAAAACGAATTAGACAAACTGTGAACGGACGTTAAGGGATTTAGATTTTTTTTCAGCAACCAATTTTCTGCTATAAAACAAAAAACAAAATTCTTCATGTAACTCTCTAAATACCTATTTAAGTCCCTTTTCACTCTAAGTTCAACTCTTTTTCATTATAGACAATTATTTCATATCTTCCCCCCTTTGCTTTTACAATCCAAGTGAAAGCAACAATCATTCAGTAAAAATGTTCTAATCGAAAATATAACAAAAACAAATGAAAATGACAAAAACTTGTAAATCAGAAAATAAAACAAATATGCCACACGTTCGCTCGTGTGAAGGAACCCAGAAAACCTATAGGCCAAATTAGCATATACACATTTTGCATTTCCACAGGCAACAGCCAAACGAATTTGAGACTAAACAAACATCATGACTCAATTTACCTCCTAACGTCTAGGGCATTTTCTCAACTCCAGATGTATGTCTAAGTTTTTCAAATTAGTGGCGGACAGCCAAAATTGCTACTTTCATGTATATGTCATGCAAAGACATCAAATTTGTACTAGCAATTAACAATGTTGGATGACTTAAGGTCTCCACCCTTATTACAATTTGATTCGAAATCATAAATGTCAACATTAAAGCTACTGAGAGGAAAATGTATTTAGCTTCCACTTATTGTTTGATTATCCCAAAACGGAATATGCTTGTGTTGGTGAAATTACCATAGATGAGACCAGACTGAACACTTGAATGTAACCCTTAGTAATAGGCGATTTTGATTTAACCCCCCTTCCTGAAGCTCTGGGCTCCACACATTTATTATTGTCATTAAAAAGGCCAACTGTTTGTTTATGGTCCTCAGTCTATACTATCAATTTAGCCTACAATGTTCGTTAACTGATGATTTTGAGTTAGTGTCCAACCCATCTTGTATTTTTGCAGATTGTAAAAATGTGCTAATCATTATCTACACGACAATTAAACATTGGGGTGGAAATTAAGAAAACTCGTAATAATGGTAATGTAGACAGAAACCAGATGCATGACATCACTAAAATCAAGGTACAATAAGTAATCCAAAGGAAACTCAATGTAGGCCTTAAACCCCTCCACATCTATACCCCATTTGTGCATTTGTCAATTTACCATTTTAGAATTTACTCCATTAACGAGTATCAGGCATTGGTTTGAAAACACCAGTATTATCCCAGATATAATTGTTAATAAAAACAAAGTGAAACTATATTAATTAACCAAACTCAATTCAGCATTTAAAATACATTTACTTTTGATTGTGGGGAGTAAACTCGCTTTAGGTTTATTACCCTTTTAAGATTTATGACTATATTGGATTCAAATTCAGTCCTCTAGGGACACAGCGTGTCTCCTTAATGTTCAAGTTTATCACCATGTGGATAAACTTCATTCTACCACTTATTCAATATATGAGAGTGAAAATAATACGTTAACCATGAGACTATTTGACCAGATTAGAAAATCATTGTACCAAATTCTAATTCATCACTAGGTTTCAGACATACCAACTTGTGCTAGCGAATAGCTCAGCACGCAACAGTCAGGTACCACGTGGTAGGCCTTGTTTAAGGCAGACCTACTTTTCCTTGAGACCCCCCTTGGGGCCTTACGGTTTTATACATTATCATCAACGCCTATATAACATTCAAATGTTTCTTGAACTACATGTAATATTTAATTAAATAAGCTTGGCTATTACCGAGGAAGGTGATCAGGTTTCCTTGATAAGTTCCAGCTTCATGTTGAGGTAGATAAAGTTTAACTATATACAGGAGCATTCAACTTCTCCATCTCGCAGTCCAACTGCCTAAAATCCTGTACTAATCGCAACGCAATAGGCTAGCTGCAAGGGAATGGTTGTCAGGACATGGAACAAAACGACATCATAATTTGATGTCGTCATAATTTGCTAAAGCATATGAAAATTGTACTTTCCCAAAGCTTCCATCAGTCACCACTTTCTACATACCGTAGCCTACGCCTTCCAAACAACTTAATATTGTGCTTTCTGCAACTTTCATACGTTACCACGTCCATCTGCCTCCAAACAGCCTGCCAGGCCGGCGCATCCGTCACCGAAAACTCTGATAAAACTCAAAAGAACACTTGTTCACATGTCCAAACAACTAAACACTTACTTTGTCGCCAAAGACGTACCACAACGCATTCCCAACATCAAACACATCAAACATATTTAAACAATTTCATACTCCAAGTACATTCCAACACTAGTGTTGAAACTGGTTATGGCTGAAGTTACTATTTTTTCCTATATTCCTCGAAACTCTAGGAGCCTCAATTTGTTCCCTCTTTTGTGCCGGTGCCTATTGGTTGAAGGTGTGGTGGGGTGGGAACACCTGAAGTTGGATTCTCTGGGTCCCATCATTGCTCCTCCCTCTCCATCCTTCTGAGTGTGATGGTCCCCTACTGTACGATGATTCTCTTCCTCTTTGTGAGCCATAAGGCATGGGTGCTGGTGGACCCGCGGAAGGACAATCTCTGACCCAGTGTGTGAGCTCTCCACAGTTGTGGCAACCTCTGTGTCCTCTTGGTCTCCTCCTATTCCGTCCTCTCTTTGGAGGATTAAGTGGAAGCAGTGGTGGTCTTTGGTACTGCATGGGGTATTGGTGTGGTGTACCTGGTTCTGGTCCCATCAGCGATGTTGGCCCTGTGAGTGGAGGCGTGGCTCCCACTGGGGGATTCTTCAATGCTGCAGCGACAGCCTTTTGAACTGCATCGCTCAGCATTTGCTGTGCATTTTGAGTCACCACCATGACATCTGACAGCATCTCACTCAGTTTTTGGGTTGCCACAGTAATTTCATCAAATTCAAGGATCCCTCCTTTTACCTGCATGACCAGGTCCTGTACTTGCGGACAGAGGGAGTTAGGTGCCCTGTAAGGAGGGGGTGCCATGGGCTTTGAATGTAACTTGAGGATTCTTAATTCTTCGTTGGAGATGTCTGAGTCTGAATCTCTCTCTTTGCTAACCCCAATGAGTCTACCTGGTTTTGGTTCTGTGGTGGGCTCAATTCTTTTGAAAATCTTATTCTTCCAGTCTTCTGTTATTTTGTTTAGGAACAACTCTAGGGGCTGTTTGTCTACCCTTGTGCTAACCTAGACTGTGATCAGTAGGTGTTTTTGAAACTAAAGATAATAAAAATCTATGAGACCCGAAAGTTCTTAGAATAACAAATACAATTTGAAACAAAAATGTAAAATGAATCTATTGTGAGTTTTATTATGATTTCTCTTTTCTTATTAGAAGTTTGCTAAATAAAATGTAATAAATGAAACTAGGGAGTTCTAAAAAATTACAAATAAATTCTAAACAGAAGCAGAAGAAATTAACCTATTGTGGAAATCTAGAAAAGAAATTTAAAACAAAACGTAAAATTGATCTAACTTGGATATTTAAACATGAATCTATGTTGAGATAAAAATTTGCTTAAAGAAATGAATGAAACTAGAACATTTATGTAAATAAGGAAAGGAAGCTAAAGGCCATGTACTAATTCAAGGAGGATTCTAATTTTATGCAAATCTTAGTTTGGTGCCCGATTTCACCTCTTTCTGTTACTTTTCCAGGTCTGATGTTCTAATGTTCACACTAATGGGGATCAGGGGATTCTGTCTGTAAATCCCAAGGGAGATTTATTAAATGTTTGCTCCTTTAACTACTAGTTGTTTTAACATTAGAGTATTGCCTATTTGGATTGTAGAATTTATTTTAGTTTGTTTGGATTGAGTAAATTAAGACAATTACACCATATTTCCAGTGTTACTTTTTGTTCATAAGAGGAAACAACTTCCTCACACAGGTCTAGACGCAGTCTGCTGCTCCAGTCCAATCACGATACACAATTAGTTTACACACAGTTCCCCACCCCCTTTGCCACAGAGTAAAACTCAAAGATCTGTTTGTTTTCTTACACTTAATATCGAGCCAGGCTTCTACCATTTTCAGGCGGACACTTATACTTTGAATGTGTTACTTCAAACAGACCTTTCTGATAAGTTTTTTCAGTTTAAAAATCCTCCCCACATTCCCCAGTCACTACAGAATTGGTGCTAATGGACGCTTTCTACTGTTTAAAACCACACTGCTTGAGCTCGCTCGCTCCCAATTCAACAACCCAATCTTATGCAATTCGTTATTTACAGTTTATCACAAAACACACACTGCGCGAGTCGCTGCCACGGACTCAAATTATCAACACCATTCTATTTCAAAATATTTACAGTAGGCCTCTGTACATTTCCTAAGTGTATCTTCACACAATTCGACTATACCTATGTTCAAATTGATTCCTATTTCTGGCTATTAAGTACGAGCGAAAAAACTGAAAGCCCTTCCAATGGCGCATCTACGTCCGTCGTCACGCCAACGTCAGCGTTACCAAGTCCTTACTTCCACAGCTGCAACAAGTAGATTACCTACAACAATTTTTCAGCTCGCTTTCAAAAAAGTCTTAATGTTTTATCTTTGTGCCTAACAGAGACTATTACTCTGTTGCCGCCCCGCTGTCTTTTTTATTTAAAATTGGACAGAGTCTAAACTCGGCCGACTCACCGGACCTTTAACGTTTACTGAAATTTTTCCAGGCGTCCCAATGCCTCCTTTTCTAGATCAGGTTTCCAAATGTATACATGTTCAACAGAGTAGCCCACCCAAAATCAAGAATCCACACAGGTTTACCCTGGTCGCATCACATGAAATTAGGGTCTATGTATGTTGGACACGGCCTATCCTTCCACGGTCTCATACATCCAAAACCTAAGCATGTACCCCGGCCGTTCTCTCGGATTTCTAATGCGCGCTTACCAGGCTCCCTTCCTCTGGCTTTTTAACTCTTTCTGTCTTTTTAAGCTTTACCCAGACAATCACAAACAATCACACACAATTCACAGACATTGCTTTTGACTTATCATTTTCAACAAAGTTTTCAATTGGATATTACTTTTATCAATAACTTTTACAGATTTGAATAGACTTACGAGTTGATGGCCGTTGACTCTTACATCTAATATTTCTACATAATCCTACGCCAAATTCGATTAAACAGGAATGGCTTACCTTTTTTAGATGGGCCCATGCAAGAGTCAAGCAGCGGCATCAACCTTTCAGTCCTCTAGAATCTACTCGTTCCTCCGTCCTCCTATCAGAAATCACGTCGGGGTCACCAATTGTTAAGAGTTTTACGTGTATCAGAGTTTCTGAAGAAGGACGAGGCTCTGGTCCAAATTGAAATTTAGCATAAAGATTTATTAATAAGAATTGATAAGTCAAAATACATGAAATACACTGCAGCGGTCAAATATTTGCTCAACCCTCGAGCTTCCACAAAATATTCGCGCCGAATAAAGATCGAACATTGGTTTTAATACTCCCGCCACAGGGGCGGTCACTTCACTCTCGTGAGTAAAACCCATCCTTGTTGGACGAATCTCTTGGTTTTCGCCATCCAATGAGGAAGGACGTGCTCTCACTCTCGGTCATTGATCAACAGGTTATTTGCATACAGGTGTGAAATCTTAACCAGGTTACAGTAATTTACATTCTATTGTCCTAACCTAGACTAGAACATCAGGGGGCTGGAGACAGAAGGTCTCTTTGTGCTGTATAGGAGGCAGTTTCATTTGTATGTTAATTGTGGGGTTTTAATCCTGTCTCTCTATCTGAGCCAGGTGTAAAGTCTGAGTGACTGTGGCTGAGTGTAATGTAAACTTTTTATGGTTATTGTATTCAATCATATTTCCCTAACCTGGCTGCAGCATACAATTTAATAAAACAAAAACATAAGAATACATGGTTATTAAATCAGCATTATTTAAACTACATTTATCTCAACAAAGGCCAATACAGAGTCTACCAGGGCTCCAATACCAGGAACATGTGGAGTGGTCTGAGAACCATCACTGACTATAAAGCCAATACATGTAGTGTGGGGGAAGTGCTGGCTTCTCTCCCAGAGGAACTGAACTCTTTCAATCCTCGCTTTGAGAACATCATCCCTGGCATGGACACTCAAATGGACCAGGACGACTGCCTTTTACAAATGACCAGGTCAGACGTCTGTAAAGCCCTAAAAAGGATTAACACCTGCAAGGCTCCTGGACAAGACAACATCTCAGGCCTTGTTCTCAAGGTCTGTGCTGACCAACTAGCTGATGTCTTTACTGATAACTTCAACCTATTGCTACGTCAGTCAGTGGTCCCCACCTGCTTCAAAAAGTCCATCATTGTTCCTGTGCCTAAAAAGCAAGAAGTCCTCTGCATGAATGACTACCGCCCTGTAGCACTCACACCAATCATCATGAATGACTACCGCCCTGTAGCACTCACACCAATCATCATGAATGATTACCGCCCTGTAGCACTCACACCAATCATCATGAATGACTACCGCCCTGTAGCACTCACACCAATCATCATGAATGACTACCGCCCTGTAGCACTCACACCAATCATCATGAATGACTACCGCCCTGTAGCACTCACACCAATCATCATGAATGACTACCACCCTGTAGCACTCACACCAATCATCATGAATGACTACCACCCTGTAGCACTCACACCAATCATCATGAATGACTACCGCCCTGTAGCACTCACACCGATCATCATGAATGACTACCACCCTGTAGCACTCACACCAATCATCATGAATGACTACCGCCCTGTAGCACTCACACCAATCATCATGAATGACTACCGCCCTGTAGCACTCACACCAATCATCATGAAGTGCTTTGAGAGGCTAGTTAAAACTCACATTACAGACTCCATGCCTGCAACACTTGACCCACTGCAGTTTGCCTATAGACATAACAGATCTACAGAGGATGCCATTGCTCTGACCCTCCACTCCGCACTCTCTCATCTGGAGAAGAGGAACACATGTGAGAATGCTGTTCATTGACTACAGCTCAGCATTCAACACCATTGTGCCCCACAAACTAGCGGTGAAGCACAGGGATCTGGGTCTCAACTCCTTTATGTGCAGATGGATTCTGAACTTCCTGACAGGCAGACCCCAGGTGGTGCGTATCAGCAACACCACTTCCTCACCTCACTGACTCTCAGTACTGGCTCCCCCCATGGCTGTGTGCTGAGGCCGCTCCTGTACTCTCTCCACCTACGACTGCCTGGCAACCCACGTCTCCAACACCATTGTTAAGTTTGCTGACGACACCACCATCATAGGCCTGATCTCTGACAACGACGAGTCAGCCTATAGAGATGAGGTAAGGTCACTGACTTCGTGACCACGCCTCCATACACATCAATGGGATCTGCTGTAGACAGAGTTCACAACATTCGGTTCCTTGGTGTTAACATCAGTGATGACTTAACCTGGTCTCATCACTCTAACATCTCAGTTCTTCTTCCTATGCCGATTAAGGAGATTTGGCATGGATTCCAGGATACTCTCCAAATTCTATAGATGCACTATTGAGATTATCCTGACTGGCTGTGTCACCGCCTGGTATGGCAGCTGCACCACCCTCGACCGTAAAGCACTTCAGAGGGTGATTAAAACAGCAGAGGGCATCACAAGGTCTGACCTGCCATCCATGCAGGATCTCTACACAGAGAGGTGTAGGAGGAGGAGCAAACAAATCATTACAGATTCCAGCCACCCATGCCACAGACTGTTTACCAAGCTGCCGTCAGGAAAAAGATACAGGAGTATTCCGTCCAAAACTAACAGGGTACGGGACCGTTTCTTTCCTCAGGCCGTAAGGCTGCTCAATTCAGGAACCCCTCCTCCCTTCTGTCCATAGTCCCATGCACACCTGTCACTTTATATCATCTGCCAATCATATCATGCACACCTGTCACATTATATCATCTGCCAATCATATCATGCACACCTGTCACTTTATATCATCTGCCAATCATATCATGCACACCTGTCACTTTATATCATCTGCCAATCATATCATGCACACCTGTCACTTTATATCATCTGCCAATCATATCATGCACACCTGTCACTTTATATCATCTGCCAATCATATCATGCACACCTGTCACTTTTACATTGCACTACGGTTGTACAGTTGAATCGTAATTATTACTGATGCATGTTTTTTGTATAGTGTTATTAGTATTGATGCATGTATTTTTGTATAGTGTTATTATTTCAACTGCACTGTCGGGAGTAAGAAAACCAAGCATTTCATTGCCATAACTTATTGCAAATGACAAATAAACCTTTTGAACTTGAAATAAACAAATAAGTTCTTATGCCATGAAATGAAATAGCTTTGGCAGACTCGCTAGCTCAATTCTTATGACTATTCCAGGAAGTTAGAAGATACCAGTAAAGCATATTACTGGCTAATACGCTGTTAAAACAGCCAGTGGCAAACGACATACATAGTAAGAAACGTTAGTCAGTTTAACCCTAACCACAGCTCTATTATTCTAGACAGTTCATCTATCATTTTTACTCTTAATAACGTTTTTGCTTAAAGCCAGCGAATGATAGGAAACATTAACATTTTACAATTTAGTAAATGTCAGTTCTTACACAAACCTTTATGTATGGGTGACATTAAGGTCCTCACAAAGGTTAAAAGATTTTCTATTAATAGAGCAGTTTTTGGTGAGCTGGCTGTTGGGTACATATGTAATATAATATGCATTTATCAATATTAACTAGAGAATTGTGCTTACATGACTAATCTTTGATTAAATTATGAATAATGATTGTGAAAATTATCAGTCTTCAAGAACGCTTTATTATTTATAGCAATAATTTATTTATTTCCTGGCATGAGGCTGCTGCCAGGATAGCAAGGATACGTGATTCCGGTCGCCCAACAACACCTATTCAGCATCACAGGTGGTTGTCGTGCTGCTCGCGCAAGCACGGAGCTGAAGGCAGCAAACTGCACTTACATTTGTGCTCATAAGTTTGCATACCCTGGCAGAAATTGTGAAATTTTGGCATTGATTTAGAAAATATGACTGATCATGCAAAATACTGCCTTTAATTTAAGGATAGTGATCTTATGAAGCCATTTATTATCACAGTTTTTTGGCTCCTTTTTAAATCATAATGATAACAGAAATCACCCAAATGGCCCTGATCAAAAGATTACATTCCCCACCTGTGGCTTTTTATATTGCACTTAGTGTCTGTGTATAAATATTAAATGAGTTTGTTAGCTTTCATGTGGATGCACTGAGCAGGCCAGATACTGAGCCATGGGGAGCAGAAAATAACTGTCAAAAGACCTGCCTAACAAGTGAATGGAACTTTATTAAGATGGGAAAGGATATGTCAAAAGCCTTGCAAATCCCAGTCAGTACTCCTCAATCACTTATTAAGAAGTGGAACATTTGGAGATCTCTTGATACCAAGCCAAAGTCAGGTAGACCAAGAAATATTACAGCCAAAACTGCCAGAAAATTTGTTCGGGATACTAAGAAAAACCCACAAGTAACCTCAGGAGAAATACAGGCTGCTCTGGAAAAAGACGGTGTGGTTGTTTCAAGGAGCACAATATGACGATACTTGAACAAAAATGAGCTGCATGGTCGAGTTGCCTGAAAGAAGACTTTACTTTACTGCATCAATGCCACATAAAAGCCTGGTTACAATATGCCCGGCAACATCTTGACATGCCTCACAGCTTCTGGCACACTAATTTGGATTGACCACACCGAAATAGAGCTTTATGGTCACAACCAGGGCCTATAGTGAACAGAATACCATCCCCACTGTGAAGCATGGTGGTGGCTCACTGATGTTTTGGGGGTGTGTGAGCTCAATCAATCAATCAAATGTATTTATAAAGCAGTTGTCACAAAGTGCCTTTACAGAGACACCCGGCCTTAAACGCCAAGGAGCAAACAACAGTAGAGCTCAGGGAATGCACAGGGAATCTTGAGAACATTAATGGCAAGATTAATGCAATATGTTTTCAGAAAATACTGGCAGACAATTTGGATTCTTCTGCACGAAAGCTGCACATGAGAGGCTCTTGGACATTCCAGCACGTAAACACAATTTAAACAATAAAATGTGGTAAAGTGAAGGGGCCTAAATACTTTCTGTACTGTACATATTAACCAATATGCTAAACTTCATATGCTCAACTTTACAACCAAAGAAATGATGACAGGGGAACTGAGGAGGGGCAATGAACTCAATTTACTTTTGAGCCTGAATGACAAACCCTGTGAGGTCTGAGGAGGAGCCAGGGTGGAACACAGCAAACTGTGAAACCTGGAGAATCAGAAAGCAAAGACCAAGGCACTGCAAGCAGAGAAATTAAGCAAAAACTGTGGACTTAATGACAGATTAAGAGAGAAAAGCATATTGGCTGTGGTGAAAAAGTCTGTTGAAGGTTCAGTACAGGCTAGGTCAGGTTCTTTGTTTGAGTTTAGTGATAGTGAGAGATGCAGTCTAGAGGGATTTCATGCTGGATTGAGACTTTATTGGCACTGTCTTGTGCTTTCACACTCTCTGTGGCACAGGATGACCACATGACCAACGCACTAACGCTGATGTCGCAGACACCACTGATTGATGGGTAATTAATTACATTTTCTCCCTTTATGACTGTACCATGGGTGATTTTAATGTAATGTAAACCAAAAATCACATTTGTTGTATATTGTATGGGGTTAATGACTTAAACTACCAATCAAATGTACCGTGCATACTGCAGTGAACTTCCACATACACACCATTTTTTATCCAAGAAGCAGTTTTGAGACATTTCGTACTATGTATTCATAATGCATGGGTGCGTGTTAACAGCACTGACTGCCCTGTATGAATGTCATACTGTGATCTCTTTGACCTCTGCCCCACAGCCATAATGACCTGCCTTGGCAGATAAGGATGAAGTTCAACAACCAGCTGAATAAGGTGGATCTGTACACACTCCAAAATACACATACCAATATTCAGAAGATCAGGGAGGGACGACTGGCAGCACAGGTACACGTACACACACACACGCATAAAAGAACAAGGATATGCCAAAGGCATATTGGAGAATGCGGTACCTGGATCTACTTTAATAGATGATAAAAACAATGATAAACAAATATAATGTTTATTGTACCCGTGCAGTTTTGGGCAGCATACGTGCCATGTGAGACTCAGTACAAAGATGCCGTCAGACAGACTCTGGAGCAGATTGATGTCATCCACAGAATGTGCAAGAAATACCCTGAGGCCTTCATGTTTGCTACCAGCAAGAAAGGTTATACCGTCATTCACAAAGAAGGTTTAATAAAAGACTTAGACATCAAATCTGTTTACAAGGATGAGACCCCTACAGAAAATCTCACTGAAACACAATAGACATCAAATCTGTTTACAAGGATGAGACCCATACAGAAAACCTCACTGAAACACAATAGACATCAAATCTGTAATGTCTTCCGAACTCTATCATGTCATTTCACCACAGATATCATGGATGCATTTGACCAGAACAAAACTGCCAGTCTGATCGGGGTGGAAGGAGGACACTCTTTGGACAGCAGCCTGGGTACCCTGCGCACCATGTACCAGCTGGGAGTCCGGTACCTCACACTCACCCACAGCTGCAACACACCCTGGTGAGTAGGCTAGGCTCTGCGACGACAGGGAAAGACACTGGTGTGGGGACTGGGGGAGGAGCCAAGTATTCAGGGTTCGAAATGAGGAGGTGCTGGGGAGTCCGATAAGTCTATAGGGACCCCCCATAATATTTATTTTTTTAAGTTAGGGGGGTCCCAAAAAATGTATTTAAACCCTCATTAAAATCATCAATTATGACTGTGAAAATGATTGGTCTTCAAGGACGCTTTATAATCTGCATCGATTGTGTATTCATTCACTGGTCTGAGGCTGTGGTCGGAGTAGCTTGGCTGGATAAGTGAGTCCGGTTGCCCAGAAATTCCTATTGAGCATCACAGGTGGTTGTCTTGCTCCTCGCGCACGCACAGAGCTGAAGTCAGCAAACCGCAAATACAATTACCTTGACTGAAATCAACTACAGTAATTGAATGAAAATACTGTATATAAGAGAAGTGCTTGATGTTGATCTCTCTATAATTGCTTATAGTACAATATAAGCTGATCCTCTATCAAACATTGCATTTATTAGATACCCAACAATTTGTTTAGATGAGTAATTTTGCCATTGTTACTTGCTAGCTAGCTGGGCGACATTGAAGCCAAATTAGTTGCTACTAGCTGACCGAACTAGTTGTTCGTAGCTTGCTTTACCAACCTGTTGCCCAGTCAGTGATGACCAGTAATAACCAGGACGTACTGCAGGGTTGTGACTTGATTGACGTTAATATCGTTTGAGCATTAATGTGTATGTACATGAGACTCAGAACTTTAAAATAATTTTTCAGAACCTAGAATCGTGCATCATGGACATAGCAGGCTTATTCTGAAACAAGTAAAATAACAGCCACTGGCTGTTTTAACATTTATTAGCCAGTAATATTCATACTAGTATCTACTAACTTACTACTTGGAATAGTCATAAGAATTGAGCAATTGCTAGCGAGACGACGCACTGCCAAAGCAATTTCATTTCAAGGCATAACAACATTCTTTTTTTTTTTCATTTGTGAATGACATTGATATAATAACTATCAATATTTGGGACGATAACTGACATTTGCATCAAGTGAAAAGATGAGATAATCGTGGAAACCCCTCCTCTTTTACTGCCCACAGGGTTATGATCTATATTACCCAACAAAGCATGCACGGATGCGTACTTCAAAAATGCAGCAGAAATAGTTGCAATATAATCATAAACAGTTTTTAGTTTTACTATGATGTAGCTACGGAAGGTTGTAGCCAGCAAAGTTTTGAGCTATCCTGAACAAATCCTAATGTGTGATTTGTTTTTGACCATGGCAAGGCTTGAGCACCAGTCCCCTGCAGGGCAGTCCATAACTGTTTCTCAATGTAAAGGATCCTTCCTTAGTAGGACTAGTAGTGATTTATAAAATAATTGCCGATGACGGCAACCAAGCTAACAACTGTTAGCTAATTTGACAGGTCCGGTTCGGTTCAGTTAGCTAGCCTACCGTTAGCTCGTGAGGTATCTAGCTAATTATCAATAGCAATTTGTACTGGCATTTAAACGTTAAACTTTATTTTTATGTACTACCGTTTTAACAAAGGTACGGTAACGTTAAACACTAAACTAAAGATACTTACATTTAAAAGCATATTGCACCGTCACATTTTTTTTTTTTTTTTACGAGCTGGCAAAGCCGTGCGGATAGGATTGTGGGTAATATAGGAGCGCGAAGGATACACATATGCATCCTTTGCCGTCTATGGGAAATTCTCCGAACGAAGGACTCAGTCCTTGGTGGGATTCGACATTGGAACGGTCCTTTGACGAACGTCGATGACGTAGAATCCTCCAAATTCTGGCTTCGAAGGATCCTTCCTTGACATTGAGAAACATGTCTCCAACCACTATTTAACAAGGGATACTCACTCAGTGAGAGACATTCGCTCTTCTTGGCCGGCTCCGCTTATGCGGTCCGGCAAAAAGGCTACATTCTGCTATGGTAACATAGCTGATGAGGAAATTGTAGACATATTGGCTTAGTTAACAATAATTATTCTCAGATTTCATCATGAAAATTGAATTAATGTAATTTAGCTTAATGTTTTAACATTAATTAGTAGGGGTGTAACGATGCATCTACTACATCGATGTATCGATTTATATTCCTATGATCCAACTACATCGACCTGTGCTCAGCAAGTTGGTCTTCCGGACGACATATATCGATCTAATATAGTTTTAAAAAGTAATCAATCGATTGTATCGATACTAGGAAATAACCCATTGGATTTAAGCACGTCAGACTTTATATTAATGTTTTTTCTTAGCACTTTTAAACGTTACTTGATAGACGTTACTCGATTCAGTCTGCCTATCCGTGACGTCATCTCCCCGCGCCAGCAGCAGCGCAAAGACAACAAAATATAGCATGGCAGACATAGACATAATTATGTCTATGATGGCAGATGGCAGAGGAGAAGCCGACGAGCGAGAAATTATCAAGCCACCTTTGCGGTCCAGTGTGTGGAAAGTGTTGGTTGCACTACATTCTTGATATTAATACTGTATTTGTATTATTTCTATGTTGATAAACATCAGCAAAAGTAGGAGGTAAACCTACTGTTAATTCAACCTGAAGAAATGTTGGTTGCATTTTATTTTTGATATTAATATAGTAGTATTTTTATGTTGAAAAACAAAAGCAGAAGTAGCAGGTAAACCTACTGTTGAAATGTTGGTTGCACTTACTGTACTTATTGAAAATGTATTGAAAATGAGAGCAGAACATTTTAACTTCCTGTTAATTCAACCTAAAGTGTTGGTTGCACTTTATTCAAATAAAATGTGAATGCATTTGCTATTAATTGTTGTTTACTTGTTTGTTTATATCCATAATTAATTGATACCTGATTCCCTTACAAGAAACAACAGGAATCTAGGAAAATTCACCTGCACTGTCCAGTATCCAGGTTTTTATTTCAGTCACACTAGTTGAATTTTTGGCTAAAAAGTTACTGAATCGATTTCAAGTCACTGAATCGTTTCGGATCGTATTGTTCTAAATGAACCAATATCGGCCTTGAATCGTATCGACAACCACGAATCGTGATACGAATCAAATCGTTGTTAAAATGAATCGTTAAACCCCTATTAATTAGTTAATGAAACAATATTTTGCATCATAGAGTACAGTCAAAAAGACCAGCTCAGCCCAGTTTAGCACAAGCCAAGTACAAGCCAAGAACAGCCCATCTCAACTCAGCAAGGCGAAGTACATACTATCTTAGCTCAAACTGGTATTAATAAATAATAACTAATGTTTTTCTTTTTCTTACTGAGAACTAGCTGAGCCAAACGGAAAAAACAATTTGCCTGACCAACTAATAGGATGAGTGTGAAGATCTTAGGGACTTCCACCAAGAAGAGCGTCTCTTACTGAGTGTGTGACTGACTGATTTCGTATCTCCTCGCAGGTGAAGCGATGTACGCGTTATGAATTCTTCTGTATAGACAAATACCTTGCAGGTTAAAATATTAGTATCTATATTGTAGTTAGCCTGAAATAAAACAGTTTACGGTTATATTGCGACTGTTTCTGGCATGGAAACGTTCATCTTCAGTCTCACTAGCAATTGCTAAATTCTTATGATTATTCCTAGGAAGTTAGTAGATACTAGTAAGCCTATTACTGTCTAATAAGCTGTTAAAACGGCCAGTGGCAAAAGCCATACAGTTCATATACACTACCATGGAGGTAAACTTAATAAGAAACGTTAGTCGGTTTAACACAATCCTCAATGGAGTCTAGCGAATGTGGAAAAGTGTAATGCCGTGGTGTAGTGGTTAAAGACAGTGCCTCATGTGGAAGACCTAAGTTCCAATCTATTGAAAGCAAAGACATTTATTTATTATTTCTGGTAGATTCCACGACTCCCTCATCTTTTCACTTGATGAAAAAGTTACTTATCGTTATCGTTACTTATAGTTATTGTATAAATATCATTCACAAATGAAAGAAAAAGCATGTTTTTTTGCCATGAAAGGAATAAAATACATTCTTATGCCATGAAATCAAATAGCATTGGCAGACTTACTAGCAATTGCTCAATTCTTGTGACTATTCCAGTAAGTTAGTAGATACCGGTAAAGCTTATTACTGGCTACTCACAATAGCATGTGTTAACATTCAATTAAATTGAATGGCTAGAATTCCTTTGTTATATGTTGTTGGATTAAGGAATACTGGACAGATACAATCTGACTTGTTTTCAGCCGCTTGCTAGCAACATTTTAAAATTGGCGTTTTTCATATGTAACAGGTCAGTAGGGCTCTACAATTTTAAACAGTCTTCAGAATCTTTCATGATGAAATTTAAGGGAACCCCCCAAGAGTCATAGGTAATTTCAAACCTTGCACGTATTATCATCAAAAGTGAGGTGGTTGATAATATCTTCAAATTGAAGCACAGCTTTAGAAATAGCTTAATTATTCCGCTGCTCTATGTAGGGATAAAACCATAAATTCATAAATCATGTTTAACTTTATTCAATAAATGGTCCTCTCAACTCATAGAACTAAGATAGAATGGACAAATTCAACACTTTATTCTGTAGGTTCTATGGCAGGGAAACTAGGGGATTTCTGCTTCCATGTTTTCAGAGTTTTACATTCTTGAAGAGACGCTTAAACAGATGTGTTGGTTATCACACCCATGACCTTGATTAGACCCCAGGGTCTGACAAACTCCCCTCAGCTTCCAGTCACTCATCACGTCCCCATCTCCCGGAGAGTTCACTGCATATGCATGTTTTCTTCTCCTTCAGGGCAGATAATTGGCTGGTAGATACGGTTGATGAGCCATCGCAGCACAATGGACTGTCTGAGTTTGGCAAGGTTGGTCTATCACACTATTCAGCCTTTGGACTGTACGAGATTTTATTGTGTTACAACATTAAATTAAAAGGATTTTATTTTTGTTACTTATCAAAGACTATGTATTGACTAAGTCAAAAATGTCAAAATGAAAATGTCTTTGGCATCAAGTTGGGTGGGAACCTATGGTGGAACCACATCTCAATTGGATTGAGGTCCAAGCTTTGACTGGGTCACTCCAAGTCATTGAAAATATTGTTTTGAAGCCACTCCAGTGAGGCTTTAGCTGTATGTTTGGGGTCATTGTCCTGCTGGATGATTAATATTCACCCAAGGCCCATATCTCTTGCAGAATTCTGCAGGTTTTCTTCTAGGATTTCTCTGTACTTGGCTGCATCCATTTTGCCCTTCCTCTTGACAAGATTTCCATGGAGAAAGCTTAAAAATTTGTAGTATAGTGTGTCCATAAATCCTAAAATATATTACATTTATTTGCATGAAACTCTGACGCATTGACATGAAAAGGACTTTCCGTAGGCACTGTACTATCTCCAAACTCTATCATTAGCTTGGATTGGCTGATTTAATCACATAGCCTGTGTAACCCCAGTATGGTAATACAGTTGGACGATGATCATCTTGTACAGCCCTGGCAGCGACAATGCGTATGTTTTTTCACTTGACAGCAACTAATCTCAGAAATGAACCGCATTGGGATGTTGATTGACCTGGCCCATGTGTCAGAGAGAGTAATGAACCAGGTTCTGGACCTTTCTAAAGCCCCCATCATCTTCAGCCACTCCTCTGCCTATGCTGTGTGCCCACATAAGAGGAACGTGCCAGATGATGTCCTGAGGAAGGTGGTGAGTGAGGGGAGAGGGGATGAGGGGCTTGTAATTTCAGAAGGTGAGTTCCTCTGAGTAAGAAATCAAAATTGTGATATCCCTAAAAACAGGACAGTACAAAACAACAAGAGCCATAGAAACATTTTAACCACCAGTAAGGGCCCACAACTACAGAAAAACCTGTATAATGTTTCTGTTTCGCACCAGAAAATCTCAATTACAGAACATAAAAGCCCAACTCACTACACATATTTGGTTCTATTATTTCCAACAAATCATATTACAGATGTTATTTGTTGGGACATGTTGTAATTTGGGTGAACTATCCCTCTAGTGAACTTTGTGTTACCTGTATGTTGTTATCTACAACATAGTGCCATTCTGTTTTTCTGTTTGGTTTATATTAGATTATATTCACATTTCCTTACAGTGGGGCAAAAAAGTATTTAGTCAGCCTCCAATTGTGCAAGTTCTCCCACTTAAAACGATGAGAGAGGCTGTAATTTTCATCATAGGTACACTTCAACAATGAGAGACAAAATGAGAAAAAAAATCCAGAAAATCACATTGTAGGTTTTTTTAATGAATTTATTGGTAAATTCCTTGTTAAATAAGTATTTGGTCACCTACAAACAAGCAAGATTTCTGGCTCTCACAGACCTGTAACTTCTTCTTTAAGAGGCTCCTCTGTCCTCCACTCTTTACCTGTATTAATGGCACCTGTTTGAACTTGTTATCAGTATAAAAGACACCTGTCCACAACCTCAAACAGTCACACTCCAAACTCCACTATGGCCAAGACCGAATACCAGAAACAAAATTGTAGACCTGCACCAGGCTGGGAAGACTGAATCTGCAATAGGTAAGCAGCTTGGTGAGAAGAAATCAACTGTGGGAGCAATTATAAGAAAATGGAAGACATACAAGACCATTGATAATCTCCCTTGATCCGGGGCTCCACGCAAGATCTCACCCTGTGGGGTCAAAATGATCACAAGAACGGTGAGCAAAAATCCCAGAACCACACGGGGGGACCTAGTGAATGACCTGCAAAGAGCTGGGACCAAAGTAACAAAGGCTACCATCAGTAACACACTATGCCGCCAGGGACTCAAATCCTGTAGTGCCAGACGTGTCCCCCTGCTTAAGCCAGTACATGTCCAGGCCCGTATGAGATTTGCTAGAGAGCATTTGGAAGGTCCAGAAGAGGATTGGGAGAATGTCATATGGTCAGATGAAACCAAAATATAACTTTTTGTTAAAAACTCAACTCGTCGTGTTTGGAGGAGAAAGAATGCTGAGTTGCATCCATAGAACACCATACCTACTGTGAAGCATGGGGGTGGAAACATCATGCTTTGGGGCTGTTTTTTTGCAAAGGGACCAGGACGACTGATCCGTGTAAAAGAAAGAATGAATGGGGCCATGTATCATGAGATTTTGAGTGAAAACCTCCTTCCATCAGCAAGGGCATTGAAGATGAAATGTGGCTGGGTCTTTCAGCATAACAATGATCCCAAACACACCGCCCGGGCAACGAAGGAGTGGCTTCGTAAGAAGCATTTCAAGGTCCTGGAGTGGCCTAGCCAGTCACCAGATCTCACCCCCATAGAAAATCTTTGGAGGGAGTTGAAAGTCCTTGTTGCCCAGTGACAGCAGGGATGGAAATTAGCACCCGCCACCAGCCAAATGCGGGTGATTATGTGTTGTGGCGGGTAAACTCGCTTCACCTACCGGCCACCGTGGCGGGTAAATAAAAATAGCATACTGTTTCACCCGGACACTTTTACGGAAGAGGATTAGTGCCAAGCAATAATAAGAAAAATAAAACCATCTCGACATTAAAGTCACTATAATGCGAGATTAAACTCGTTACATTTTTAGAAAAAAGTCGAAATACAATCTTGAGAATAAACTCATTCAATATCAAGAATAAAGTTTAATAATCCGTTTTATGGTATCCTGGGAAACCATGAAACCTCGATGAATCGCGCGTAGGTGAAGCCAGCGATAACCTTGCATTTGTCCACTGGTTGTCAATTCATGTTGGACAAAAGCGAGACGCAAATTGTACAGATTTTTTCTTCTAAAAAGACCTAGCCGCTTGCAAATTCTCTTTTAAATTCGTATGCTAATTATAATTCTGTCATAATTAGCTAATAGTTTATAGTATTTCTTTGTTACTGAAAGAAAGTCTATAATATAGCTTGACTAATTGATCCAACTCTGCCATGTCCTCTATCAGTAGACTATGCAATGCACACTGATCGAATGCGTTATTCTCAAGATTGTATTTCGACTTTTTTCTCGAAATATAACCAGTTTTTTCTCCAAACACAACAACTTTATTCTCGATATTTAATGAGTTTATTCTCAAGATTGTATTTCGACTTTTTTTCTCGAAATGTAACGAGTTTAATCTCGCATTATAATGACTTTATTGTCAAGATGTTTTTTTTATTTTTTATTATTGCTTGGCACTAATCCTCTTCCGTACACTAATCGCAGGCGTTAAGAGGACCGCTGAGAAAACATCTCAGCCAGTGGACAAAGAGGCGAAAGTCAAAAAAGTTTTTTTAAAGAACGATGGAGAAAAGCAGACAATGGGGAGTCCCATGATTGGTTAGTTTACGACGAGACAAATCTGATAATGTACTGCTCTGTATGTCGTCAACACGCTTCACATTGTTGGTTAAAAACAAGAAAGTGGCTGGTAAAAACATTGAGTGGCTGGTAGATTTTGAAATCCACCAGCCACAGTGGCCGGTGGACAACATTTTTTATTTCCATCCCTGAGTGACAGCCCCAAAACATCACTGTTCTAGAGGAGATCTGCATGGAGGAATGGGCCAAAATACCAGCAGCAGTGTGTGAAAACCTTGTGAAGACGTACAGAAAACATTTGACCTCTGTCATTGCCAACAAAGGATATATAACAAAGTATTGAGATGAACTTTTGTTATTGACCAAATACTTATTTTCCACCATAATTTACCAATAAATTCATAAAAATCCTACAATGTGAAAAAATCTAATTTTGTCTCTCATAGTTGAAGTGTACCTATGATGAAAATTACAGGCCTCTCTCATCTTTTTAAGTGGGAGCACAATTGGTGGCTGACTAAATACTTTTTTGCCCCACTGTATATATCAGGGACTGTTTTTGTATGCTAATGCGACATCTACAACCCTAAGCACAACAGCCTCTGTATTTAACATGGGATTGGATTGTGTAATACTATAAATGAAATCTGTGCACAATCCTGCACAGTCTTATTTTCCTGGTTTTTGATAATGAATTATATTTTAATTGTTATATAGGAAATATTTTGGTGAAATATGTAGAAAGGGGCATCATTTTACATTTTCTAGTTTAAATTGACAGAGGCAATGGGAAAACAGAGGGAGAGTATTTGAGGAAAGAGCAGTGGGACGGGAAGCATGAGCTCAGACCACTAACACCCCGAGGCAACATTATTATTGACAGTTTGTGTTCCAATGTAGTTTATATACAGTGTGTATGTTCTGAGAAGGCAATTACATTTAGTAAATGTATTTAGTGTTTTGCAAAATTACACAGACTTCTGTGTCTTTAGAACAATGTTTTAAAAATCTGAAATTTGATTTAATACTTGCAATCTGAAAGAATGCCGTCACAGGGTAACTAGCTAGATAATGAATAGTGAGTTGCTGGTAATGAAAGTTATCAAACATTGACACAGGTCTGTTTCCTCTTTTCTCACCAGCGAGACAAAAATGGCATTGTCATGGTTAACTTTTACAATGAGCATGTCACATGCAGCCAAATAGCCAACCTGTCACAAGTGGCAGGTGAGTAAACGAAATGCCTTATGGTCATAATTCCATCATTTGATTTTACTCTCCAGTACCTTATCACACAAAAGGTTTTTACTAAAAAAAATCTTATCACACAGTGCTCTTTGTTTCTTATTAGAAATTACATTTCATTTTCTGTCTAGATCACTTTGACCACATCAAGCGGGTGGCTGGATACCATATCATTGGTTTTGGTGGTGATTATGATGGAGTAAACAGGTGTGTGAATCGTCTGAGGGGTTGTTCACCTACCTACAATAAAAACACTAGTGAACATGAGCAGAGTACATTATATTCAAACGTGTGTCTTTTAGCCATTGAAAAAAACCAAAAGTTTCAAAAGCAACAACAACAAAAAAAATGCACTACAAGCAAAGGGGGCAGTCTAGTCAAAATGAAGGGTGGTTGATAATAAAATTTTATTGGAGTTTTTGTTTTCAAATTGTAACAGTGGCAGTAGTGGAGGAACCAGGCACAGGCGAATACACTCGATGTAGTCGTGTTTAATAGAAAACAAACACTGAGCACACAAATCAAACTTAAGGAAAATAAAGTCGACAAAAAGACACAAATGTACTTCCATATGATCCTCTCCTGAGCCTGCTGGGGAGTTGCCACAGTTAAAGAAGTACATATTGGATATTAGGAGAAAGGATTGCTGAGTTTAATAGAATAGCATAATGATGGCTTTAGTTGAACACTGATGTGTTTTTAAACTCCTCTGTAATGGTGTTGTCTGTCAGGGTCCCTGAGGGTCTGGAGGACGTGTCTAAGTACCCGGCCCTGGTGGCAGAGCTGCTGAAGAGAGGATGGACAAGTGTAGAGGTGAAGGCTGCTCTGGGGGAAAACCTTCTCAGAGTGTTTGGAGAAGTTGAGAAAGTGAGTCCAACAGTAACAGTTCCCCAAAGACCTCTACAGAACCAACAAATAATATCACCATTTACAGAACTAAACTATACCCCTACAGTTTAGTATCATTTACAGAATACAGTGATTAAGAGTGAGAGAAATTGAAATTGATAAATTGAGAGATGGAAAGAGAGACAGAGATCAGGGACGTCTTCACTACACTACTTGGTCCTGTGCCTTCAATCACGTGTGACACTAAACTCCTCCCTTCCAGGTGCGAGACAGTATGACTGGAATCCCTCCAGATGACCTGCCCATTCCTTATGAAGAGGTGAAGAACGACTGCAGAACCGGCTATGGCTACCTGGTGGCAAACAGTGCTGCGTCAGGGTGGTCGTTCAGTTCCCTGATCACGGCACTAATATTTACTCTGAACTGCCTGTCTGTATAAGCCCTATCTGAAGCATGATGGGTATGATAGATTTCCATGTTGTATTTGGCAGAATGGCTGCCAAGGGCATAGTAACACAATCCTTAAAAATTAAGGGTAAATGTGTCCCTCAAATAATCAGGAACATTTGTAATCAGGAAAACATTTTGCACAAGATTTACATTTTTTACATTTAATAAAAACAATGTTACCATGTTTTGTCTTGCACTTTTGATGTTTCACAATACAGATTTTTTTGTTTCATTGCAATACCAAGTTAAAGTCAACTGTAAACAGACTGAGCCTAATTCTGAGTTTTGTAGTCTAAGATGTAGTTTTGAACAATGAGCATCCCCCAAATGATTTTAGAATGTTTCTGATGTGATTTTATTACACCTAGAAAACCACTATGCTTTATCTACCAATTGTTTATACAGAGCTAGATTCAAAAGAACATTTATGTAACATTACCCAGTGAGTACAAAGAACATGCTGTGTCCATAAACATCAAAGTATTGGATAGGCCTAACGACAACACTGTGTTTCATTAAACCAACCATCTGGCTCAAACACTGAGAATGCTGTGTAAACGTATATTGTGCGTAATGTTTAACAGGCATTGTCACTTTGTGTAATGTCACCAGTGTTTGGACTAACTCTTAGTACCTGTATTTGTATCAAAGTCTTAAATAACATACAATTCTCCCATTTGTTATACCAAATAGAGAGCCCACTCAGTTGAAAAATGTCACTGTTTGATTTTGTATGATCAACATATTGATATGAGAACAGCACCATCCAGTGGTAAGACAGCGGTAAGACATGAAGCATGGAGCAGAACACTTGTGATAGCTGCTCGGCTCTCAAAAAAACAGTAGTACTTCAGAGTTAGAGATGAAAATGCTACTTCATATATTGTTTTCTTTCTTTTAGGGGGAGGTGGGATTCATTTTGTTAGGTAAATCAGGTTTTAAATGAGGTGAAAAAGAGTCAATGTCCAGAAAACCGCTTCATTGAACAGTTCATAGTTAATGGTAGAGAGTTGGATGAAACGCTACACAAAATGAGGCAACGTGACATTTGAACGGCTATAAAGCCTCTCGAGTCATGACATTATCACATTTGAACATTCTAATATCTTTATCTTGGAACTTTGTTCAGGGTAAAAATCAATATGTGATAACATCTCATGTTCTTAAAGCCGGTCCAAGAAGTGGACAGGTTGGAACGACCTTTGGTTGCTTAGGTCATACCTTGGAGCTTTTAATGATCAGTGACGGAAAATTCATTGACTGCTCCTTTTCCCAAAATCAAACAATGGGCTACAGTCCATCCCAGTTTTACATAACTATCTTATATCTGGGAGTCCTTCCCCTGAGCCAGTGGTTAATCAAGTTAATATTAACAGCTTTCTTCTGCCTTTTTATTTGAGAAAACGTCAGTTAACCCTATGACCTGTACTCTGCAACCCAGAAACTGACCAGTGGTCAAGAAGATTCACATCTGGGAACTAGGAAATGTAAGACTTCCTAACACGCTAAACGAAGCATGTGATTAACAACCACCAATTGCAATTCTGACAATTCAGATATGTCAGTTTCCCAGTTCGAACAAGCATGTGAAACCAGCCAAATGGCATTAGTAGGCCACCTCCTCTGTACTCTCCACTGTTGATGTCCAGTACAGCTAACTTAACATTTATTTTGGGATCAACCCATGTAAACAATTTGCCTGATAACGCAACTGGACCCTTCTTGTTGCAGGCGCATTTTCGTCCACATTCCTTGTCACATCCCTGATTACCTCCTACTTTTTTCAGAATTAGGGGAGAAAAAAGACAGGACTGGAGTCTGGAGTTGAACAAATTCAATTGAGAAAAGACCTCTATCTCTGCAGTCTCAGACACATGACACCATTAATGAAAAGCACGAGTCACCAGTTAAGTGGACAGGCAACTGAAGCCATATTGGTTATTAAAACCAACACACCACACATCACAACTTAAAGAGAGGATGTTATTAGTCCCATCATAGAAACAGCTGTTTTCCGTCGGTACAAAAGAGACTGACGGTCGCTAACAAAGTCTTTCTGTGGATGCGGTGCAATAACACATGCATAGCCTAAAAAAAATTATTGGCACCCATGATAACATGGAAAAAAGCTTAATTGCTCATTTTATATTATACTATACTGATATACTGTAAAGGTTTAGTGAAAGAGAGGTCATAGTTTGTCTCAAAATAATTGGCACCAAGAAAGGTCTTTAATAATGCAATTGGAATCCTATATTTGGTCCCATGTTCATAAATGCAATGCTCTAGCTTTTATCTAGCTTGTGACTTTATACACCAATTGGATGCATTTGACATTTGCATTTCAGAATTCCCATAAATTAATTGTAAATAATATAAGCATAATTTTTGAGTAACTTTATTATAAATAAGATAATATTTGCAAACATTGCTAAAATAAAGTAGATAACCAATAATGCTCCATGATTCATAATTAATGAGGAATGACTACTTTCGAGCATGTCAAAACACCATAACAGCAAGAGAATATGGGAGCACGTATTTATAATTTCATAAAAAAAGATTGCATTTTAAACATAACGTCCTTTTCTAAGCAACACAATTAGTATAAAACAATATAACCTCCAAAAAAAATGTCCTCTTATTTTAGACAACGTTTCTTTATTAGTCTTAATCAAGGGGGCCAATAATTTAAGGTAACTGTATAGGCACTTGGCACAACAACTAAAACGTCAGTAAACCCTCATCGAACTCTGATGATCTCTACCACAATTACAGGAGACCCAGGGTTCAGAGACCGGCGTCCGTGTCCCAGTTCCTCAGTCTGGGTTGAGGGAACCAGCACAGATAGGCCGGAGATACTGCCAGTGGAAGTGATGACAGGCAAAGTCTCTCGGGGTTAGGAGGATGGCCAGAGGTACTAGGACAAGTCCCCATCCAGAGCCTCTTCCTTCAGGATGCTGAGGGCGCTCCCGTCAGAAGGCAACAACGGCAAGTGGGCGGGCACAGCGACCTTATAGGGGGAAGAGTCTTTGCTGAGCATCTTCCTGGTGGCTGAGGCCAGGCGTGAGTAGTTCTCAGGGTCATAGTCTGAGGCTCTGTGTCGAGTGCAGAGCAGTGGCAGGTCATCCCCACGAGACAGGAAGAGAGGGGGCCGTCGCTGGTTCTCGCCGTCCTTCAGGGAGTCTGGCAACGGCTTGCGCTTGCTCTCCGGCAGCAGCATGATGGACAGAACTGAGAGGACCGCAAAGGAGGCGAAGACGACATGGTGGAGGAAGTAACCACCGTTGTTCTGGAGCTCCATCAGAGACGAAGCAGCCATGCCCACACACCCAGCAGCCAGAACCAGACCCAGACAGCCACCACTGACACAGGGAAGAGAGACAGGGTCAGACAACCACCACTGACACAGGGAAGAGAGACAGGGTCAGACAACCACCACTGACACCGGGAAGAGAGACAGGGTCAGACAGCCACCACTGACACCGGGAAGAGAGACAGGGTCAGACAGCCACCACTGACACCGGGAAGAGAGACAGGGTCAGACAGCCACCACTGACACCGGGAAGAGAGACAGGGTCAGACAGCCACCACTGACACCGGGAAGAGAGACAGGGTCAGACAGCCACCACTGACACCGGGAAGAGAGACAGGGACAGACAGCCACCACTGACACCGGGAAGAGAGACAGGGACAGACAGCCACCACTGACACAGGGAAGAGAGACAGGGACAGACAGCCACCACTGACACAGGGAAGAGAGACAGGGACAGACAGCCACCACTGACACAGGGAAGAGAGACAGGGACAGACAGCCACCACTGACACAGGGAAGAGAGACAGGGACAGACAGCCACCACTGACACAGGGAAGAGAGACAGGGACAGACAGCCACCACTGACACAGGGAAGAGAGACAGGGACAGACAGCCACCACTGACACCGGGAAGAGAGACAGGGACAGACAGCCACCACTGACACAGGGAAGAGAGACAGGGACAGACAGCCACCACTGACACAGGGAAGAGAGACAGGGACAGACAGCCACCACTGACACAGGGAAGAGAGACAGGGACAGACAGCCACCACTGACACAGGGAAGAGAGACAGGGACAGACAGCCACCACTGACACAGGGAAGAGAGACAGGGACAGACAGCCACCACTGACACAGGGAAGAGAGACAGGGACAGACAGCCACCACTGACACAGGGAAGAGAGACAGGGACAGACAGCCACCACTGACACAGGGAAGAGAGACAGGGACAGACAGCCACCACTGACACAGGGAAGAGAGACAGGGACAGACAGCCACCACTGACACAGGGAAGAGAGACAGGGACAGACAGCCACCACTGACACAGGGAAGAGAGACAGGGACAGACAGCCACCACTGACACAGGGAAGAGAGACAGGGACAGACAGCCACCACTGACACAGGGAAGAGAGACAGGGACAGACAGCCACCACTGACACAGGGAAGAGAGACAGGGACAGACAGCCACCACTGACACAGGGAAGAGAGACAGGGACAGACAGCCACCACTGACACAGGGAAGAGAGACAGGGACAGACAGCCACCACTGACACAGGGAAGAGAGACAGGGACAGACAGCCACCACTGACACAGGGAAGAGAGACAGGGACAGACAGCCACCACTGACACAGGGAAGAGAGACAGGGACAGACAGCCACCACTGACACAGGGAAGAGAGACAGGGACAGACAGCCACCACTGACACAGGGAAGAGAGACAGGGACAGACAGCCACCACTGACACAGGGAAGAGAGACAGGGACAGACAGCCACCACTGACACAGGGAAGAGAGACAGGGACAGACAGCCACCACTGACACAGGGAAGAGAGACAGGGACAGACAGCCACCACTGACACAGGGAAGAGAGACAGGGACAGACAGCCACCACTGACACAGGGAAGAGAGACAGGGACAGACAGCCACCACTGACACAGGGAAGAGAGACAGGGACAGACAACCACCACTGACACAGGGAAGAGAGACAGAGACAGACAACCACCACTAACAACCTCCCATTAACAATCAATAGAAAGAATGAACGTCTAAGTTTGCATAAAATTATATATCGCGACGAGAAAAAGCCAGCAGTCAAATGAGGTCCGTACAGCTAATAAGATCATAATAAAGTAAGCACAAGGCAAATCACACAACAGTATTGCGAAAAAAAGAATTGCAATTTTACATTAAATTGTTATATTGGCACAGCACTACTGAAAAAGAGGGAGAAAGAGGGACCACTGACACAAGACGAGACAGGGACAGAAAACCACCACTGACACAGAGGGAGAGACAGGGACAGACAACCACCACTGACACAGAGGGAGAGACCAGTGGCCTACTACTTACCGGACTACAGTGGGCATGACCTCACTGGAGAAAAACACAGTGAGCATGGCCAGGGCCTGGGAGAAGAGGAGTCCCAGGACAGACAGCACCAACACCAGTCCTCCGTGCAGATCTAAAAACAGTTACACATCCCTCCAATGACTGACTGCCCCGGCCAAACTACATCTAAATTCACCTGAATATATCAAATGACCAACCTGAATAAGAAATGATATCATAAATGTAGGGGACTGTATTACAATTAGTTACTGTTCTCATCATTCCATGACTCATTTAAGAAGAGGGTCACTTATGATCTGGCCGGTATAGTGGTACAGTGACCTACACTGTATCCGTCAAGTATAGCAGTACAGTGACCTACACTGTATCCGTCCAGTAAAGCGGTACAGTGACCCACACTGTATATCTGTCCGGTAAAGCAGTACAGTGACCTACACTGTATCCGTCCAGTAAAGCGGTACAGTGACCCACACTGTATATCTGTCCGGTAAAGCAGTACAGTGACCTACACTGTATCTGTCCAGTATAGCAGTATAGTGACCTACACTGTATCTGTCCAGTAAAGCAGTACAGTGACCTACACTGGGTGAGAGCCAACAGCAGCAGGGAGGAAAGGCCGGTGATAATGGCAGACAGCAGCAGGATACCACGGCGACCAAAGCGGTTGACAGACAGGCAGATAAAGATGCACGCCAAGGCTCCAGTCAGCACGCGCAGGAAGTAGCTGAAGTAGAAGTTGCGGGAATATCGGTGAAGGTTCCTGGTGAAACAGTACTGAATCCCTGTTCCTATGAACCTGGCGCGGGACAGAAGTTAGAAGTTAGGTCCTAAATATGAAACACGCCCTCTACAAACACTACTAAAAGAGGCTGGGGTAAATAAATGGTAAGATTAGCATCGCATTGTTAGGTAAAGGTGTCATACATGAGGTCATTTGCTAGATTTCCCAAGTCAATGATTCCCTACTATTCTATAGCCTCTACAAACAGTATGTGGCACTGCTGTTTATCAACCAGGTAAGACTATTACCTCCTGAGTAAAACTCAGAATGAAAATACATACATTTGACAGGTTACAGTATAACTCACAAAGTAAAGCTAAGAATGAGGCAGTTCCTCCAGATCACACGGGTAGAACGCAACTCCAGGACCGAATGATAGTGAGGCTGTGTGTCATCTGGGTACGCCATGTCTATCTCTACAGAAAACAAAATGGATGCAAAAAGGGAAAGAGACAGAGGAGGAAGGGAGAGATAGATGGGGGGGGGGAGGTGGATGGAAAGAGAGAAGAGGCGAGGAAGGAGATATATGAGCCTACATTCACTGCCAAAGCCACCTGACCTAAACACTTAATTTGGTGCTAAAATAACCCACATTCCATGGGGCATCTCTCTCCTCAGAACCAACAATTAAATCAAATTAAATGCAACCATTCAGAGGGTCTAAAGGGGCCAGGATGCAGACTAACGTAATTCCGCTCAGTGATTAAGTACACTATGGTTGAATTAAAATTTTCAGCACCGAAATGTGTCTTGTGGCTTCCACAGGAGTTCTCATGTGCTGGGTGCTCACACTAATTTAAAATGAACTCCAAAGGGTCTCCAAGCAGCACTGAGGTCTAAGCTGCATCATTGATGCCAGGTGTTTGAATCATTATTGTGGCACACTGACTGGGCCTATGGGTTAGTCATAGGATGGCAGAATTTGGCTCAGCGCTGCACAGAGTGAAGGGCGGATGTCAGACAGGGATGCCTTTGACTCCCTGTGGGAGGTCAAGAGTCTGTGAGTTCAACTGGGGTTGTTGGCCGGTGAATGCGTTCTCCTCTAGACTGTGCACCAGCAAATACTTCCTGGTTGAGAGGGCTGTGAAATGAGGATCGGCTTGGTTTGAAATGCTTTGGAGGAAACAGGACTTGTTGTCGTTCAAGGCCATAATTGCAAATTGGACATCGCGAAACTGGGAAGTGAGAAAATTGAGATAAAATAATTGGTGAAAAAAATAAGAGGGCTACAGAAATATTAAGAAATACAATCCAGGATCTTAGGCATCTAAAATACATGAATTAGAGGGAATAAGAGAACCACAAACATGTCACAAAAGCCATGTCTACGTCAAAAAACTATAAAAAAAATATATATAGTTAATTAGCAGTGTTTGAGTAGAATGTGAAAATAAGTAAAGACAATTTAACCACTTTCTGAGGGTAATCACATTATATGCATAGTGTTTCTTTTCACTGCAGACAGTGATCAAAGTTATTTTTTGTAAATGAAGAAAAGATGGGTGGCCAGTTATGTTGGTTACATAATACATAGTGTTGCTGTGCTGAATGTACACAAGACAAACAAAAAAACTTGCTAATATTCAGAGAAACAGGATAACCTGGACCCTTAGATGTAGGCATTACACATAAAACCTTGATAGTTGTTCAATTTCTGTTTGTGGAGAGGGGGTGGCTGATGTTATTAACAATCAGGATAAACATCATGAAGAGCAAGGAAAGGAAGTCTCTCTGTGGAAAAGGGAACTCTAGGCCAAACTCCACCCTTCTCCAGAGGTAACGTGCTTATTGTGGGCAAGGAGCAAATGTTTTCATGATTTGCTTTACGCCCTAGCCAATGTACAATTGTATCTGAGAAATCCAGTAGAAATCTGTCAACTAAACACTGTTTCAAAATCACTGTTCCAGTTTATCCAGCATCTTCACCTATCTATGTCCAAATAATCATCAATGAGGAAAACTGGAAACCAGCAACTATTGCTTTCCGTAAATCCCTTTCTCTGTTGGGCTTGAATGGTTTTCCATGTTAAATCCCACCATGGAAAACAACCCACAACACACCCCAAGCTGCACTGACATTATTTATTGACTTAGACCTGCTAAATGTAAGATAGGAAAGTAAGGTATGTAAGTGTGTTGATACCTGAGAGCAGGTTCTCAGCAGGGTAGATGTCCTCACTGAGGCACACTCCATTCCTTATGGAGAAGCTCTGGAGACACCGCTTTGCCTGGTGGATCTGACCTGTGGCCAGGAGCCAGCGGGGAGACTCAGGGAACACTGACACACAGCTGGGGGGGCGAAATACACCACAAGGACATAAAACACACATTCCTTTCCACGTCGCGCTCTCTCCCACGCTCACTCGCCGTACTTTTGGTCCTTCCACAAGAATAGATTAAAAAAAAGTCCGAAATATAAAACATATCACTGTATGCAACAATGAATAAATACAGAAACCCTTAACACATACTGTATACTGTGCACACTAAATCGTTCTGATGACAGACTCACCACCAGTAGGAGAGCAGAGTGAGAAGTGGCAGAGTGGCCACCGCTTGCAGAACGGGCCAGTCACGACACAGCACCGCCAGCCCTGGCAACAGCAGCTCCGCAGCGACAGCGAAGAAGCCACTGACCATGGCAACCATGAGACGATGGGGAGGATCACACAGCTCCAGTCCTGGAAAACACACCGGGGGACAAGAAGACAAGGGTGGAGAGGAATGAGTGAAGGACTACATGAACGCCTCAACAGAAACCAGTAGCTTTTGACCAATCATAAAACTATTTGTGACCGTAGGTGGAACTGAATGAAGGCGAGCCTTAACTTAAACTCCAGCGCCCTAGTTCTCAACCTGCTATTTCAAAAAAAAACTCACAGAAAACAAGGGGGAAAATAACACATTTCCTTCCACTAAAATGTCCTGTCCTGCCATTGTTCCCACATTCCCCTTCAAATAAATATCTGGCAGGAGATCACATAAGCATTCCACCAGAATCAGCCCTAAACAAAGAATCAGCCCGATACACAAAGAATCAGCCTGATGAAAAAGTACAAGACTTCACCATTGACTTTAGAGGAATGTAAGACGCGCATGTGTGGGGGTGTAATAGGCCAACTGCAGATCATGGCTGTACCTAGCACCATAACAACCATTCACAGCTGTACCTAGCACCATAACAACCATTCACGGCTGTACCTAGCACCATAACAACCATTCACGGCTGTACCTAGCACCATAACAACCATTCACGGCTGTACCTAGCACCATAACAACCATTCACGGCTGTACCTAGCACCATTACAACCATTCACGGCTGTACCTAGCACCATTACAACCATTCACGGCTGTACCTAGCACCATTACAACCATTCACGGCTGTACCTAGCACCATTCCCACCACATACGAGTCATAAAGCAGAGCACTCAGCAAACTCAACCATACACAAACACAGGAAGTTCCACCAATCACGCACTGACGCATCTAGCACAGAAGAATCAGAGAATAACCAGCATTTCCTTAGAACCGGCTTGTTTAGAGGAGCACCCACGCTAGCAACAGACAGAGCTGTCCATAACATTCAATTCTAGCCTTCAAATCTGGTGACCATCATCATGGCACTAACAGAATCATGTCTAAAACAGAAATCTAAATATATAATGCACTGTTTTACAGATTGTCAATTGCGAAGACCTTTTCAATTAAATTGGAGTCCAGTTTATATATATCAATATAACCTAATTACGTATTTTTTTATTGCAACCCAATGTAAACACTATTTTTGCACAAAACAGTTGGCTCCTTGCAAAATGTAAAAGGAAACGTCTCTGTCCATATTCAAGCATAAAAGGCACCTTCAAGGTGCTATTTGCGAGAAGAGCAGTTCAAAAATGACAATAAACAAGCAAGACATTTTACCCAGAAGTGTTTAAGTTCTGTCCTGCTTGTTAACCGTTATGACATTTTTTCTTTCAGAGTGCTCAAGCAATAGAGAAAAACTGCAACCGTTGAACATTATTTGAAGTCATCTTAGATGGGTCACAGTGGCCGGGAGTTTCAGCATGCCATCCTTGGCACGTGCAAATTGTTTCAGTACTGCCTGGGACGGACGTGTAGACAACGGACAGGGTTGCTTTGTCTCATCTCACGCTGGCAACTTCATGTGGTTTGGGCGCTTGTGAGCTAATTCATGATTGTTGGCAGAGGAATGCAGCTTATGTCCAGGTTAAGCCAGCACAATGGCCTGCACAAATGAGCATCGGAAGACATGGCTAAACCTCCCCGCTATGTCGCCTTACCGCAATCAAGAACGGGGCATCATGAAATTGGGTGGGGAGATAAATTAGGGTAAAAAAAAATTACATCTGATTAATAATAATAATACTACAAATAATTCCCATTGCATATGGGCAAACATGTTTGGAACGTTTCATTAAAACCTAAGGGGTAATAAAGAGATATTCATTTGGAAAGGTCCTCAGACTCAGACCAGACCAGCTTTCGGAGAAAGAGGCGAGGGTGTAAAAGAGGGATTCAGTGAATGAGTAATTGACAGTTTGGCTAGTAGGTGGGAAATCCACGCCCTTTAAACCCTGACATGACACCAGTGCAACAATATGCCACCTGGGCGTCAGACAAGAGTTAGAATATATCACCATCCACCTATCCTTTAACTCCTCTACCAACACTGAGCCAGAACGAATGTTGGCAACAAAGAGGAACCCTAAACTGATTCATTCAGAGACAAGTAGTTAATGTGGGATTATGTGGCATAAGATTGGATTTACTAACCCCCATTGAATTAATACGGAGTTATGGAAGTTTGCTGCCAGTCAAAGCCACGTGTCCCTCAAACAGTGTGTCCACACAGAGTTAAGGAAATCATTTTGCGTGGTTGCTTTTGATACACAGGCTCCAATGGGCACAATCAGATTCAATAATCTATCCAGTCTTTTTAGCCATGCTTCCAAAAACCACCCATGGAGATGGATTTTTTTTATTAACCAGAATGATTTTAAATGGATTGCCAGCTACCAGCAGCAGTTTTAATGGTGAAATAATTATATACATGCATTTCTTATACAACAAAGCTAAGAGCGTTCATTCCAGTACTCAAAGTTATAATCTTACCGATAGGACACAGCGCCCGTTACCCACAGAACACCAAGGGCCTGAAGGCAGAGCTAAGCTAGAAATAAAACAAGAAATCCGACGAACCATGTCAATTAAAACTGTCTTCATACTTTTTCCATCTAAACAATAGTCATAGCCTTGGATGTCACCCAGAGCATGATCTCACCCATGCTGCCACAGTGGAAAATGAATTGGTTGATAACCAAGTAAAATACCTTTTGAAAATAGGGGACCTTTGAGTCTCCTAGGCAGACAAACCTTCCTTCATCTTCAGCCATGACAAAGACAAAAAGTAACCATGTGACAACCATTTAACCATGTAAGACAAAGGATATTTTACATTAAACATTTGGGATAAATACAGTTCCATTTAAATTACCTGTTTGGTACTTTAGTACAATTTTTGATATGGGAGCTCTAGCCCGTACAAATAAACTTGAAGGTAACTGTATGCAGTTTACTCTTGTATCCAACCCAGGGAATATATGGTCACATTGAACAGACAAAGTTATCCAGGAAGCGTATTCATTTAAATAATAACAAGCTAGATGGTAAAACATCACCAGTAACCTTAGAAAAACAGTGTGTGCAGTTGGTCTATGAAGTGACAGTAGGTGTAGTAAAGATTTCAATACAAAAGTATTTTAAATGTTAAACTACAGAAATTGCTTAATTAGCTGCATTATTGAGTGGCAAACAGAGCTGACTTAAGACAATGTAAACTACAAACATGATCAAATATTGGCAAAATATGACATATGGACTTGATCGCATCCTCAACAAATTTCGGGAATACAGATATACTGAGAGGTATAATGAATAGTTATCAGCCTAAAAAACGAGGCAAAGAGAGGCAGATGATCAGGGGCGACAATGGGCAGCACTGCCAAGAACATTTCAAGACCGGAAGTAGAGGAGTCATTCTTTGCTGTAGGATTGGCACAGAGCACCTTCATCATAGAAATGAACCTGTTGACCAAACCCATAGACTCAAGGACAGATGACAGACCAGGCCAAATGTCTTTACAGCATCTAATGAGAGTACTGCAGCAGAAGTAATAGTTGTAGCTGCATTCATACCACAGAGCAGCCATTTTACAAAAGCTAACCAACCCCTAAAAAGCCAGTCTGATTCCATTGAACAAGGCCACACCTTATGAGCCTGGATATTACCAGCAAGCACCTTTGCATAGATCTTAACAGTATTATTGTACCCGACTAATCACACGAGCCAAATGCGGTTGCCCCAACCACACTAACATAGTGAGCACCATTGTAGAATAAAGGACAGAAAGGCATTTGATTGGTTTGACATGTTGTAAGTCATCTCTCATACAAAACGGGTTCCCACACCTATTTGGCTGCTCCTACTAGGGATGTCGTGATATACCGGTACTGACGAGAACCGTGATATTTAAAAAGTGAAATACTGATATCCTGTTAATAATACACATATGATGATATCATATTCACCAGGCAAAACTCAATTTGTATTTAAAAAAAAAAGTTATTCATGTCACTTATAGATAAACAATGCATGTGCTTGAACGAGGAGACTGGACCTGTGCACTGGCGTTGAAATCAACTCGTCAGCCCCACTAGAACCCTGGGAGAGATCCGCAAAGACGTGCTGTTTTTGTAACCTATTAACATTGAAAAAAGGATGTTATATTTTTCCCAAAACTCCTCTCGGTTTTTCCATAGCTTATTCATGGACAAACGATGCACGGGCTAAACCTACAAGTATGGACCTATACACTAGCGTTTGAATTAACGCCTTTTCATAGCCTATTCACTAGAATCATTGTTTTGTATTTTTCCCAAAACACCTCTCTGTGTTAGGCCTTGTGTATGTTTTGTTTAGCAGTTCACCTGGTTGCCTTTTCACTGTCCATTAAGTGTAATTCTTCTTTTGTACGCTTACGGTTACAGACTCTCTCCACCTACATACACTGGTATTTTGAGTGTAATTCATTTGCCAAAAAAGAGGAAAAAAATACAACCTTTAAACAAAGTTGAAGATGAATTTGACTGATGGCATCTTTTTACTTCAAATTTTCTATAGATACCGCAATAATATCGTTACCGTGAATTCATTTGGTCACGATAATGGTGTAGTGAAAACCTGATATCGTGACAGCCCTAGTTCCTACCTCTGACTTTTCCAAGCTCCACGTTTAGGGCCGCCTGGTATCCAAGTGGCTAATTCAAGCGGTTCTACCCGGCATCCAAACAAACGTACATGTTCCACATGACCATTTAACAAATGATTACATTTAGGGGAAGGAATGTGGTTCCAGCACACAGACATAAACTGAGTGGACAGAGGAACAATAGGACGGAACAGGCCCATTAAGTTTGTCGTCGGGAGGTCTTAGTAGCATACGTCAGTGGTACTTACTGGCGAGGTAAGAGGAAAGGAAGACCCCCGCCAACATGGCGCCCTGAGACAGGCGCAGCAGCAGAAATACTACAGAACTGTTGGACAGACACACAGCTACACCCAACAGGCCCGACAGAGAGACGGACAGCAGAAAGCCCTGTCGACGACCCAACCTGAATCCAGACAGAACAGAATACAGTTAGAGGTATGTCTACAAATGTACACACGCACACTACCGTCAATAACAGACGCAAGGACGCAATTGAAGTTCACAAAATTGTAGTTTATGATACAGCAAGAAATCTGACTGAAACCTCATTAACACACATGAGAAATGCAGAGAGGGGATTTACCAGTCACACAATGTGCCCAGGAGGACATATCCCACAATCCACCCAGTCATGAAGCAGATGTGTTGCAGAGGAATCTTCCAGTAGTCCCTACACACCAGGTTCCACTGTGGAGCACAGACAGAGATGATGCCACATAGTCAGGAATGGAGTTGGAGAGCCAACGGTCAATGGAGCCACTGACTTACTGACAGAATGGGTGGGCTCTTCCTTCATCCAGGATTGTATTTTGAGGGTAGCCCACTCTGGGGATAGGACGGGTAAACTTTTTTTTTTTCCAGCAGTGCTCATAAACATATTTCAGACAATTTGAAACATTCAACAATGAAGCACTGCTAATTGACAACACAGTGGGAACAGGTCAGTGAACCTCACACAAAAACACTCAAAATCCTAAAATAAAGCCTTGTATGAATGAGGAAGTAATCAGCTGTGTGACAGATATCAACCCATTTGCTTGAATAAGAGTGACTGGAGATAGACTGATCCCTATACAGCCATGCACTATTTGACTTGCAACACTTTCCACTTTCACTTGACCCTGCTCTAATGAGATCGTATTGCCTTCTCTATCTCCTTATTTAATTTGCTGTCTCCCTGCACTCCATCATCTCCTGCTCTGTCCCTATTATACCAGCCATTTAATGCAGGCCAGGAAAACCAACATTTCTGCTCTAGGATGTCTAGGTCCCAGTGGGGGCACAAAATAAATGACCTTTGACATCATGGAAAATGAAGGTTAGGAGTAGTGGGAGAGGGGAGGTGGTGTTTCAGGGATTCGGGAAGAGCGGGGGCCTGGTTGCTTCCTGTAGCTAGAATAAGAGAAAAAGAGAGAAAATACTCAACATCTGCCTGCCTTGTGGAATTCCAGCAGTCTAGAATGCTCCCTCAGGCACACGCCATAGTCAGTGTTTACTTTAAGTCTGGGCATTTAAGTTGCTGCTCCTATTTTTGTTTGCCAATATACTTCTCCACTATTTGCAAGAGGGATAGGCCTGCAGTTTGTTACTGTAAGTGGCTTGTGATATTTATCCAGGTGTATTAAGTCAACATGTAGTTATCTTTTCTCATGAAGCAAAACGGTGTGTACAGCATGTAAAGAGCCATGTTGGTTTGAACTAACAGACTCATGTGATCTGAAATACCAACAACAGACTTTAGCAATGAGGTAATAGGCCATGCAGTGTCATCTATTGATGCCCCGCTCTTGACTTAGCAAGACCTACTAAAACAACGGAACAAAAAGTCTCAAACCCCCGAAATTTAGCAAACGTGTATGGAAAGTGCTGCTCCTATCAAGAGGTGCTGTTAAAGTGTTTACTTCAAATAATGTCAATGTACGCTTTTAGATACAAAAGTCAATTATGTCAATAATCTTTCCTCCACGAGACTCTTTGGAGGAAATTACATTAAAATCTAACAAATCATGGGTTTAGTTTTATAGTGAGGGATCACTAATTGTCGTTCCTTTCCTAATCTAATATCCCTTGAATTCCTTCCGTCGCATACTATGGGGTTTGTGTATTATTTTTTTCTTTTTAAAGATGGTCACCTGAAAAAGTATTTACTGTTAAGCAACCCACTAACATTGGTTATTGATTGGGTTGCGTAACGATAATTGAACAGAGACAACGCAGTATCTATTTACGGTAAACCTACTCTAAAAACACCAACATCCCAAACCTTAAATCACACTAATGCTTACTTCCCTTTTGATTAGTCACAACAAACAACTCAATAGCCAACGACTGATGGTTAAAATAATAAAAATACATCAACAACTAATCTAAACAACTATTTACCTCTGTAACGTAGTTGCTCTGAAGAGCCGCTGCTTGGGCGTATTCCCATCCTCTCGTGCACAGTACCTTCTCTTTTGGAACATTGTCTGTAAAGTTTGAAACGTTTCTGGGATACTTATACAGTTCACAGTGACTCAGTCCAGATCCATTCATCCACGGTATGGAGAAGTTGAGAAAACCCTGTCTGGAATAGTTACTGAAAAGAAAGGATGAAGGTAAAAGCTTCGGATCGGGTTTACAGTGGTACGTCTCGGGAATCAGGGTGTAAAAAACATCGCAAAAAAGATTCAGCATGACTGCAAAGTTCGGAAACCAGCTAAATATTGCAACAATTCGGTTATATCGTCCATACCCACCAATTTTGTTATAAATATTTGTTTCAAAATCCATTGTTACAGACTGTACTATGACAGATGTTTGGCACCAGCGAGACGCAGACATTCACACACGCGGTAGGTGATAGCGCAACAAACACTGTCAAATGGTCTTGTCACTCGATGTCACTTCCTAATCGACATTTCATTGGTGGGTTGCTACGAGACGTTCTCCAAGGTGGGCATCACCTGATAGTACTTCTAACATGTGCCTATTTCAGATCTTTACATTTATTAACTCCATTCAGACCCTCTTAATGAGGGGCGGCTTATGGATCAGTGTCATCAGCGTCTTGTGAGAAACGTTAAAGAAACGCTTCTGGGTCACGAAAATTAGGACATTTTCAAAATAAAAAAGCCAACGTATTACTTCAAAACTGACAAATTGAGTTTATTAATTGTTAAATAAAATGAAACTCTCAAAACATTGACAGCAGTTCAAATGTGATCATATTTAAGAGTAATTTAAATAAAAATGGGTATTAAAACACGTTCCAAGGGCAAAATTCAGACAATGCCAGTGACTACATATGGAATACATATCACCTCGTACCTCATAAACTATTGAATATTCCACAGCGAAAGCGATGTAGGAAATCTTCAGGAGAGTGTGTAGAGTAAGACAAACCTGTCTAATCATGGGGAATGGTGTGCTAAATCTAGCAACACAATATTTTCCACACCCTCTTTAGGCCCCTGCGCAAAACACAATAATAGACAGTACATGTACATATCCCTATACAGAAAAAAACTATTCTATACGCTGCAGTGAATGTATTGTAGGAAATGTTCAGGAGAGTGGATAGAGTAATTATATGCAAAAAAATCAAGGGGCACTGTGTATTTGCAATTGTTGCTCTAATGAGATCGTATTGCCTTCTCCATCTCCTTATTTAATTTGCAGTCTCCCTGCACTCCATCATCTCCTGCTCTGTCCCTATTATACCAGCCATTTAATGCAGGCCAGGAAAACCAACATTTCTGCTCTAGGATGTCTAGGTGTCTAGGATGTCTAGTGGGGGCACAAAATAAATGACCTTTGACATCATGGAAAATGAAGGTTAGGAGTAGTGGGAGAGGGGAGGTGGTGTTTCAGGGATTCAGGAAGAGTGGGAGCCTGGTTTCTTCCTGTTGCTAGAATGAGAGAAATGTTCAGGAGAGTGGATAGAGTAATTATACGCAAAGAAATCAAGGGGCACTGTGTATTTGCAATTTTGCTGGTATTCTACACCACCCATACCATTGGCCACAATGTAACTCAATGGATATGAATTACATATTGACTCATACAGAAAAAAACGTATTGTATTGTAGGAAATGCACTTTTTGTATAAGGCAATATGTATACATTGTGGCCAATGGTATGGGCGGAGTAAAATGCCAGCAACAATTGGAAATACACAGTGCCCCTTGATTTTTATGCATATCCTATCCACTCTCCTGAACATTTCCTACAATACATTTAAACAATATACACTAAGCAAAGTGGCTAAATAGATTCATTTAATATTATTAAAAGTCAAAATCCGAAAATCGAAATCTTGACGCTAATGGCTTATGATCAGGGCTCTGGAAGGCTACACCGGAAGTTTATTCATTTATATTGGAACGCAGCGGCTAGCGTTGCACATTGCGTTTCAGTTTGTATGCGGAATCCGCTTGGTAGACGTGGTTACAACGGGTGAAATGTACATTTCTGTTTCACACAAGCTTCGTCACGCAATTAAAAGTTTAGCTAACAGTAATTGCAGAATGAGCAATTGCCTGACGTTGGACAGAATAGTAAATTACATTGAATCGCGTAAAGGAGAAACATGTTTCTCGTCAACAAAGGCATAATCTCTTTGGTCTTACCATCCAAGGGTTCGAATTAGTTCCTCGCTATCAACAAAAAAGTTGGTTTAGGCCAATCATTCCCCCCCAAACGCCACAAAAAAGGTTTCAAGGATTATTTGTCAAATGCACCGAACAACACGGCGACATCCTGCACAATGAAATTATTGTGACATGGCACCCGTCACCTACGTAGTGAGAATTAAGAAAAAATATATATAAGCAGAAATATAGCCAAACAAAAAATAAAGCAATCATAACCCTGTACACTATAGCAACATTTTACAAAGAGTACTGTAAACTAGCAGCAATCTGGGTAGAAGTATTGAACATTATAGATATGGCAAGTATGGAAATAATATACATAACGTAAACTAGCAGGAATTTGGTAAAATTATAAAATATTACAGATGCATATGAGTGTAAAAAACTTGTGAATGGTGGCATTGCACTACAACTACATAGTGAGAATTAGGAAGAATAATATATATACAGCAGAATTATAGCAAAAGAAATAAACCAATAATATACATAACACTGATCACTAGCAGCTGTTTAAAAGAGTACAGTAAACTAGCAGCAATATTGGTAGTATTGTTGAATAATATAGATATGGCAAGTATGGCAACTATATACATAATGTAAACTAGCAGCAATTTTTTGAAAGACTAGGATGGGGAGTATGAACGGCATGGTAGAAGTATTGAATATAGATACATGAGTGTAATATGCTTACATGAATGCTACATGCAAAGGAATATTCTAATGGCCATTAAATGTACCTGAAAGGACATCAAAGCATCTGGAATGTTCGTGTGTGATCATTATGATCATGGATCAGAGCTGGTAGTTGAGGAGCCTGAGGGAAGATAACTGTTTTTGAGTCTGGAAGTGTGTGCCCCGATGCTCCGGTAGCGTCTACCAGACGGCAGCAGTGTGAACAGACCATAGCCTGGGTGGCTGTGATCTTTGATGATGTTCCGTGCTTTCCTCAGGCATCGTGTATGGTAGATGCCTTCCACGGAGAGAAGATGGCAGCCGATGACGCACTGCCATCTCCCTACTTTAAAGAGTAGTTGTCCAAAGCGAGGAATAAACCCCTGGATGGCGATTCGATGTAATTGAGTTTATATCAGTCAGTAGAACATTCAGCTAAACGATCGATAATATTTAGCTAAACACATATTAGTTGCGGGACTAACATGACACCCAGATGATGAATGCAATGAAGTTTCTGTTTTGTTGCTGTAGGTGTGTACACGAAGCACGTCATTAAATAAGCCTACAATGACGAGTAGTCATTACTACCTGGCCATTTTCCAAGTGTTAGTCCTCCTGCCCCTATAGCGGGTGATAGCCAGTGTTTCCACTAAAAATCTATTTCTCCTTAAACAGTTTTCCATTGGCTTCACTTGAACACTGGTGTCAGAGGCCCTAAATTGTTAGAAAGCACTACATTGACAACTGTTGATGTAAAAACGGTTTTATAAAATATGATTGATGGAATGGATCTACATGTGTTAAACATGTATACCAACCTTTATTCATTAACTTCCATTAGATACATGAAAATCAACTACCTATTTGGATAGTGTGCTGTGCATGATAATGCATAAGAACAAATAAAAAAGTCACAGGAAATATTTCAAAATTTTATTTACGAACATAATCTCTGAGGAACAACAGCAGTTCTCGCTCTCTGTACATGCAACTGTAGAAAATAACAATTTTGAATTTTTACTTATCAGTTTAGTCATTTTTCATTTTTAGTTTCTCGCTTTCATTTTTGCAGGAAAATCAACACAGCTAGAGGTGAAAGTACTGGATCTTTAACAGCACTGACAACAGCATCAACAAACCCTCCCCCCATAGCTGCTCCAACAATATGTACACAATTCAACTACATTGTACAAATAAAAAAAGTTACATCGTTACATCACCTGCAGCAAGTGGTTCTCGTTGCTGTTAGAACCCCACATTCTACGCAAGTTTAGACTAGTACAAAGAGGAGGGTGCAAAACGTCCTGGGATTTATTTACAGCTATGTACAATGTCTCTAACGCATTACAGGAGGGAAATTTACACAGCGGAGACCTTTCACTGAAACATACCACAGGTGTCAGAAAGATAATAAATAGGTTATTTCTCACCATTTAAAGAGTAGTTGTCCATGCTTTATTAGTCATTTTCCATTCTAAAGAAACAGCTACTGTCCGGTTCAATAAATGAGGAAACAAAAATAAAAGGCTTGAAATCATGATCCTATTATGTAAAATAGCAGTACGTATGCCGACTTATATTGTTAAAATAGTAGAGGTAACTTGTTGCCAACTGAGGAGATGTCACAGCGTAATGTTGAGCATAGCCACTGTGGGATGGGAGTAGGAGATGAGATGGGTGTTAGTTAAAATGTCCTCCTTAAAATGATTCTTTATTAATGTGTTTTAGGGAAAGGATTTTGACACGTAAAAGCGACACTGTTGTGTCTGGAGAAAAAGCGTGTGAAAAAGGCTAATTTGAATGGTTCAAACCATTGCTCGGTGCAGAATGTTTGCTGCAGCCTTAGAATGCCAGGTTTGGATTTAACAATAACTAGCCATCACAATTTCAAGCCTTTGTGGTTCAATAAATGATCAGAAATAGAAATAAAAAAGGCAGGCTCAAACCGTTAAGGTTAGAGACACATCCTAAACACACTTGATGCCTTGTAAACAATAGTGAGGGTGCCTGGGACAGTAATGGTGCTGTATACATTCTGCTTATAAGCAAAAGTGATTGACATGCCACTGGTGTTTTTATGCTTCATACAGAAAAAAGACCCAAGACAAAATCCAACATAACATACACTGATCTAAAACACACAAGGATTCGGTTTACACCCCTTCAACAGCTAAAAACAAACAATTAAAACATTTGAGGGCTTCAATCAAACTGTTGACATGTACATGACCCTGACTACTTGTGCTATGAAATGTCTGGGTATACTGCTTCAACTGACTCACGACCAGATCTCTCCCTTTCAAGCAACAACCACTCCACGTGACTAGACATCATTCACAGCTAGAATGAGAGTTTGTACATAATGTCAAATTATTACAATATTGCCGTTTAGGAGCAGATCAGAATGACATCCTGTGGGTTAGGTCAAAACTGTTTTTAAAATCAGGACCCACAAAAGAATAAGGACACTATGCAAGTCACTGCTGTTCAGTTCTTCAATTTGATAAAAAAAGCAAAGATCCTAATCATTTGAGAGTTTGTGTACTATGTTCTGTCAGTTTTTTGGTTCATTAAATTGAGGAGTTTAAAGTCTAATAACGTTCTTTACTCTTAGCATGGCAAATAACTGTGCACAGTAATGAGGAAAACCTACAGAATATGGGAAATCAAACAAAACACTAAAACCCCCAACAAATAATTACACCTACACTTGGTACACTTGAGAAGCTGAAGTCAAACAAAATGTGCATGTTTAATACCCCTGCCCAAAAAAATAAGCCTGACTCAAATGATGTAACCGCTTTTAGGGTGATTGGCAATCAAGGGATTGGTCACAAAATGGATTTCTCAAGAATGGGGGAAAGGGGGGGGGTAAATGTGATTTAAAAAGCAAATAAAAAATAATTAAGGGCATACTAGATAAATCAAGTTCTTACAAATCAATGAATAGCAATGTTACAGAGGGCTACGATTCTTACTTTGGCGCCACCCTTCGAGTTTCCAAAAAGCAGCACATCGTGCATCATAGAGAATTTGGAAGATATTACTCTCCTTAATTAAAGCAAGAACACGTTTTTAAAACCAGTACGGAATGTGGCCTGTCTTTACAAAATAAATGAAGATTTGAAACATTTATTTAATCTATTCATTGAAGTTGGTATACAGAAGAGATTCATGTTATCCTGTGTCCAGTAGAACCAGTGAGCTGTACATGATCCCTATGACAGTGACTTTCAAACTGGGAAGTAAAAGGAGTTCAAATAACAAGCTTGCTTTTATATCCCCTAATGTAGTTCTCAAACATCATGACTAACATTATTCATAAATACTCACAGATACAATCAATTACAATTAACGGGTGGAAGAAAAAACAAAAAAACAAAAAGGAAATCACACAATTATCCTAAATGAACGGGATGGTTTCCATGTTAGTGGCATTTCTTTCTTGATCAATCCAGATGTACCCTTGTTTGACTTGCCCAAAACGGAGTAAATTAAACTATTCACTGTAAAAAGGCATTTTCTTGGTTTTGATTTTTTTCAGATATAATTGTAATAAAGCAATGAATAATATATCTATTCTATTCCTTAAATAATTCAATAACCATTCTGCTACATCTGAGGACTATGGTTGTGGCCCTAAGTTGGGGCTCTGTTCAATACGGTGGGGTTTTCTACTACCTACAGTATGTATATTGTGGCGATTCCAACCCAGGTAAACTCATTTTGACCAAAGCTGGACAAAATCTATAGATGGGGACATTACAACGGTGCACTGGAGTCCTTAAATACTGACAACGTGTACACATTTTGGCCCATGGGTATGAGGGGGAAAGTGCTGCCCGAAAGTGAACTGTACATACAAAGATACTTTTTATTCATTTATTTTTTTTTACACTGAACAGAGTGATGTTACAGTACATAAGTTATTTACAACTGTGCAGTAATGTGTGGCAAAATAAATTATCTAGAAGGCAGCGAGAATACATTGGTTAACGAATATAAAAACTGTACATCATTTACGGAATACATTTTTTTTTCAGTTTTTTTTTTTCCCATTAAACTAATATTGGCTCTGTAGTGTTTCAAGTCACTTCTTTAGAAACAATGAAATGCCCAAGTAAAGAAATAGACAAAAAGAACAATATTCTCCTCGAAATAACCATCTGTTAAGTCTTGAATCTTTGAATCACAACATTCTTGTGTTATTCTTTTGTCCTGTGTTTTTCCTTTTGCAGTCAAATTTGCAGGCGAACAGTTGTGTGTATTCCACCTAGCTTGGCAGAGTGTCAGAGGCTGGTTCTTCCTTCAGCACCAGCCAGGGATGCTCCGGTTCATCCCCGCTGCTCTCTCAAGCCTCTGGCCCAGGTCCTTCGGTACTGACCCGCTGACACACTTGGCTGTACTCTGCTCCGGGGCAGACTGCTGGTTCTACCGGGTAGGTGGTGTTGACAGAAGGGACTGAGGCTCTCTGACTGACTGTGGCCTTATGGTCCCGACCAGAGAGACAGTGTCCACCCGGCCCTCCTGTCCTTTTAAACAGGGAGAGGCTGGAGGTCCCGCAGATGCCCCATAATGCACCACTACAACGCTTGTGGCCGCCTGTCTGGCTCTGCGCTGCTTTCTCCTCAAGGCTCACCTGGAGCTGTCTCTACTGTGGTAACTCATTCCCATAGATCAGGAGTGAACCAGAATGGTGGGAGGGCTCCTCTCCAGGGTTCCTTTGTTGTTTTATTTTACGGGGACCAAAAAATTCAGAAAAATATCTCTATATCTCCTCCCCTATTTTCTGTCCCAACATCAACCAAAGACAGGTGGTGTGGGAGTTTCAAAGCAAAGCCCCTTTGCTTTTCAGATTCTGAACAACAAAAGCATAAAAACTTGAGGGATGAAAGTGCAAGTTGTGTTTTTCCCCAGTAAAAAGATGCTTCCTCCTCTCATGGAAGGGAATCATTAGCAAGTTTTTTGTCTTTTACTTTTTCTATATAATATATAGGTTTTAGTCCTCAAACAAAGGAACATCCTCTTCAAACCGGCTAGCCCTTACCATACGTTCTGTTTGAAAGTGATGACATTTGACCTCTAACTCTTTGAATGAGTGCATGTTTCTGTCACGCGGGCAACAGCACAAAGTCATCATTGACATCAACCATTGGCACGTAGAAGGAGGGGACCTCGTTGACGCACAGAGATTTGTGTACAGCAGGATCCAGCTCCTGCACCTTCAGTTGCCACTCCATTCTCTGCACTGCATTCAGGGCCGCTGCCTCATGCTGCTGCCGCATTAACAGACATGTCTGATGGGAAAAGACAAGGTCAGTAAGAAAATAAATACATCTTTCAATAAGACACCAAACAAATGAGCCACACTTTAAATGTGTCACAGAAGTTGAAGTCATGTTGTCACCTTCATGCGGTCATATTTGTCATCCACATCCTGGATCCAGGAAATGAACTGCCGAGCATTGAAGCGATCTCTCACAGACTTGTTCTCATCACCCTGGTTTAAAGATGGTAATAGTTAAAGCATGCCGTAGATTTCAGTTAAGATTATATATAAAAAAATATAAGGAGAATTTGGAAGAGTTGACTAAACAAATCCCATGTCAAAGCTCCTGTTAGTAACTTTTTGCCCACCTTTTTTGCCACCCACAGACGCACCTGACTCTCGGTTGGCATGTTGTACACCTCAGAGTCCAATAACATCGTGCAGGCACTGAATGGAACAGCCTGATTGGCTATCGTCCTTGCCGCTCTGCAATGGACCCGCAGTACTTCTTGCTCACATGACACAATAAGCTTTTCCTAGAAGGAAAGATATATGAAGTCAATTCAATGAGATTGAGAGGGGTGACAGACTGAACTTTGAACTTTACTCCAGAATGTGAAATTTCACAGTACTCATTGAACAAAACAATGTGTTTTTTAACATCCACATAAAATATTTTCTTACTTACACATAAGAACCTTAGCATTTCTTAAGGCGAATACTAAATGCATTTCCATTACATAGTAGCTTGGAACATTCTTTAGAGGGCATTCAAAGTATCTCAGAAATGAGATTGATATGGACGGACTGTTAGATAGAAAGTAGATAGAGAGCCTCTGCACTTACCCGTTCAATGCTGTGCTGCAGTCTAAGCTTCCCTCTCACTGCTTCCTGCTGTCTGAACAGTTCCTTCAGGGGCTCCGACAATGATGGAGGTGGAGCAATCTGAAAAACCAGGGCGATGATGTTTGAAGTTATGAAACTAATCGCATCAGTTCAAAACACTTTCCATGTTATTGTAGTTTTAGGTGTCAACGTACAGGTCCTTAATGTTTATTGTACAGCAACAGCATCAATTAATCAACGGATGTGTAAACTTTAGGAGGGGAAGAACTCACCACTGGGATGTGCAGCTTGCTGAGAGGCTTTCCATCTAGCAGGTAGGAGCCTGTGTAGGTCACATACTCAGCATAGCATTGAGGGGCCTGTGGTGTTATGTAGCACAATATCTTCCTCTTCTCCTCAATCTTTTTCCTTATTTGCAAGTACTCGAAGTAGGGGTTGGAGCGGTCGCTGTGGTATGGTTCGATGTCGTCCAGCTTGATGGCGTTGACAATGACCGCCAGTGTCTGTTGGATCATCTCCCTGGTCTGCTGCATGGCCGTGTTGACTAGCTGAACCTGCACCTGTTGTTGCCCTGATTTGGGGAACTTCCTCTTGCGTGGATGCTGGGTCTGAGAGTCCTCTTCATCCACAGGCCGTCCTTTAGTTTTGCTGACCGCTACCGGCGGCGGAGGCAGGTGAGCTGGGGTGATGGCCGGTGAGGTGATCGTGGTGACATGCTCCTTTTCTTTCTCAAGAACAACAACAGGGACAAAGGTAGGGGCGTGGACCGTGGTGGTGGTTGTGGTTACGGCTACGCCTGTGGTGACCGGAGTAGGAGCAGGCGAGTGCATCGCACAGACAGGAGGTGTGGCGGTGGCTGTACTCTCCGCTACTATTCTACCACTTTGCTTCTTTATGGTGGTGGGAATGGCGGTGTTCTCCTGTTTCGCCAGCATCTGGGCCCTGTTTCTGGTCATTCTCTGTGGTATCTCCTCCACCTTCTTGGGAAGGTCAGTTGGCAATGTTGTCAGGGTGACTGTGAGCTTAGACGTTGTCTCAAGAGCCTCCGACACGTGGACTGTGCCAGATATTGTAACAGCAACTGGCAGAGGGACTGAAGGGAGTGGACTGCAAGTTGGCCCAGCAAAGGGATCCGATATCTGGACACTTTGTTCCGGTTTAACAGTTGTTAAGGAGTCCAGACATGGAGTGATTGCAACGGAAAAAGACTCTGTTAGTGACACCTGCCTGTGATGCTGAGTACTGCCTGTATCAGCTGAGAACATCATGTTTCCATCACTTTCATCAGTATCCTCATATGTGGCTCTGTTTTCAAAGACCTGTGGTTTTACAAAGTTAATTTCAGGGACATTCTGAGGTTCTGGCTCAAACTCCGGCTGGACAGTGTGTTTTGGTGAGGGCACAACCAAATCCTGCAAAGAATCATTGTGTGGCAGGACCACCGGAGGACATAGGGGCTTGGTCAGGATAGGCAGATCAACCTCCATAAGCTCTTCGTCCTCTATTGTTTCCATAGCAGGAGGTCTTAATTGTGGTGGATGCTTATGGCCATTTGGCTCTGTATCTCTGACATCTGGCACTGTCATTTCCTTGTCTGGAATGGAGGTCGGGAGGGAGAGTGAAGGGAGGTCGGGTATGGAGAAAGGGCCAAGATCCAGTTCGTCTACTGTAGCTGTGAAAGGGTCTGCCCAGGGCACCACTGGCTCATGGCTTACTGTTGGAGGCATATGGCTCTCAGCCGTAAAGCCATGGGAGTCCTGTCGGTTGTCTTGAACAGCACAAGGAGGCTCTGAGTCCATCTGGTGGTTATCCTCCAAGTTTGGCTTGCAGTCTGTGAAGAATGATTCTAATCTTGCGGAGGATGAGGTGGTTGTCAAGTAGTTTGTTTCCAATTCCATGGGTGTCATCTCAGGTCTTGCTGGAGAAATTGGAATGTCCTGCACAGCCTCTTTCTGCTCATCATAATCAGTGTCAGGTTCATATGGCCTGTAAGCGGCATATGGAGGGGTTACTGATGGATGGCCAGGTATGGCAGTAATGTGCTGCAAATCACTGTCTGAATGAGAGAAGGGGCTGGTTATCTTGGAGACAGCTGCCTCTATTTCCCCATAGGTCCTTTGAGGAGATTTCAATAGCATCTCTGAGTTCCAGCTTATGGTATGATCACTGGAGTTTTCCACCAGATTGGGGGGAGGATGTGGGGGAGTCAGCTGATGCACATCTGCAACACTCCTGTCTGGAGATTCAACCCAGCTCTTCCTCAAAGGCTCTTCGATCCTTGGAGAGAATGAGCAGACATCCCTTGTCGGCTCAGTCTCCTCAGCAACGTGAGTATCAAGATCTATTGGCTCCTCAACATCGCCGCCGTCGTCGTCATCGTCATCCTCCTCCTCCTCCTCTTCTTCTTCCTCCTCCTCCTCTTCCTCCTCTTCGTCGTCATCATCTTCCTCATCGTCATCGTCCTCCTCCTCCTCATCATCTTCCTCAACAACAGGAGGCAGATACTCACTGCCACTGACTGGGTCAGAGGGAACAAGACTTGGCTCACTTTGATGAGACTCAGAAAGGTCATCAATATCCAGGGGTGGAAGAGCTGCGGGTGCAGGGGTTGGAGGAGCAGCAATGTCCAGACACGGCTCCTGTGGGTCAGGTCTGTGGACGGGCGTTGAGGGCTTCATCAGGAAGTTATCGAACACACTCTCTGGAAGGTGTTCACTGGTCTCTGTGCCAGCCATAGCTGTGGTTGCGCCATCTGGTGCAGTATGGGCCGGTTCAAGCCTGGGAGACATCATTCTAATAGGTGAGAAGTAAGGAGGAGACAGGCAGTCAAGTCTCTCCACTGATCCAGCCTTGTCTTCTGGAGGCTGAGAGGCTGCCAAGTCAAACTCAGAAGCTTCTGGCAAACTTTGGTGTCGTACAGATTTGCCAGCTTCAGCTTTGAACTCATCTTCCAGGGGTCTTCGAACATCAGATGCAGATGATCGGCTGACAAGGGGCAGCTGGAGATTCTTAGCTGGAGTTAAACAAGTACCCTCTTGGAAGGTGTGTGATGAGTTGGAGTACCTGTCAAAGAAGGATGGTGAGCAGGCATTCATAGACATGGTCATGGCGGAAGAGTTCTGACAATCTAACCCATCAAACATTATATCAGGGTAATCCTCTGCACTGCAGGATGGAGTCCGTGGCGTCTGCATGACTTCTTCATAGCTGGGACAAGAGATGACAGATGTGGGGGTGGGAACACCTGTTGGCCTATTCTGATCCGGCCTTGGTGAGGCAGGGAGGTTCTCTTTCATCTGATGGCCTGCAAGCCAATCTTTAGAATTTGGAGTGTCAATGGGTTGTGACTTCCTTTCCGGAGACATAATTTGGGCTGGGAGACCAACATCTTTGAGCTTCTTCTCTTTCAATGCAGATTCTAAACTATTAGATTTTTTAGATGATAGGTCATTGCGATTTTTCTTCATATCTTCAGTGGACTTGGTTTTATCCCTAAGTTTAGGATCTCCAGATCTGTGTCTTAGTTTCTCCATCTGCTTCATCCTCTCCTTATGTTTCTTGTGACGTTCTTCAATCTCTTGGTCTTTTAAACCTAACATTTGACCAAAGCTAGTTAGTCTGAGATCTCCATCAACCAGAAGCTTTGCACGTGGACGATTGTCTTTTCGAATTGTGTCTTTAGTTTGAATTACTTTTTCATTTTCTTCTTTACCCTTGGACTTAACATGGTCTGTCCTATTGTCTTTGTCCAAAATGTCTCGGTTTCTTTCTTTTTTCATATCAAATTTGGGACTATCCTCTTTTGATCTGTCTTTCAAATTTGTCATTTGAGGACTCTCTTTCAATCCAGACTTGATATCTTCCTTGGAGTGTTTTAGTGTTCCAAAGCCATCTGTGTACTTGGGTTTTTCCTCTTTTACTTTATGTTTCTCTTTTTTCTTTTTGTCCTTAATCTTATCACTGATTACTGTACTCACTTTGTCTTTGTCAGCTTTTTTAGACATCTCCTTCTCAAATTCCAATGTCTTATCAAAATCATCTTCGTCACCCTTAGACCCGAATGGAAATGTGTAAGGGTCAGCTTCTAATGGCATGGGCTCCTTCTCGAAGGGCAGACTTTCTCTGCGTCCATAGGACTCTCTAATTTCCTCAGTCTTATCTCGTTTGTCCCCCTTCTCCTTCTTCACTTTCTCCTTCTCCTTGTCATGACTCTTTTTGGAAGATGATGAAGATGAATGCCGATGCCGCTCTTTCTCTCTAAACTTGTCTTGTGGGTTAGATATGGAGAGCGAGTCTCGTCTCTCCTCAGTAATGTCTGGCAGGCTGATGTTGGAGGAATCATAGCTGCTAAGCACAGGCTCATGACCCCGATCAGTGAAGCTGTCTGAGGATAACTCACTGTTCTTGTCATTGGAGTCATCCTTGTATTCATTCATGGCCTCTTCTTCCAGCTTCTCTAAGAGGGATTTTTCATTTTCCCCACTCCCTTTTGAAAGCTTTCTGTCCTTAACATGTTCTTTATCTTTATATTTAGCCTTGGCCTTTTCATCACTAGGTTCTCTCTTGTCCAACAGCTTCTGCTTGTTTTTCTTCTCTTGGTTTGAGTCCACAGACATTCGGTCTTTCCGTTCCTTGTGTTTCAGATCCACAGAATCCTTCTCTCTCTTATCTTTGTTGTGTTTCTCTAAGGAGCCCTTCCTCTCTTTCCCCATATCAAATGTGGTTTTGTCTTTCTTCTTGTGGTCTTTTTCTTTCTGTTTCTCTATTGTGTGTTTGGCTTCAGCAGGGTATTTCCTGGGTTTTTCTGTCAGAAAGTGATCAAGCTCATCCATGTCAGGTGTTGAGTCTTTCCGGTGAGAATCTGACAACCCAAGGGAATCACTTAACTTGGCCACACCCCCGTTATAGTTGTCTTCTTCATCCTCACTTTCATCTGTGAATATGTCTGCAATCTTGTACCATGTTTTCTCAGGTTTGACCTTGTCCGGTTTTCGCTCCTCTTTCTTTACCTCAAAGACATCTTTATCCCTGTCAGCATGTTTGTCCTGTGAAGCCTTTTCTTTCTTGTCCTTAGTTTGTTCTGAAGAAAGTTTCCTTTCTTTTTCTTTGCTGTGTGTGTCTTTATGTTTGTCTTTAGCCCCCTCCTTCTTGTCTTTAGTGCCTCTATCTGTGTCTTTTTCCTTCAAAGTTTTCTCAGCTGAGATCTTCTCAGTCTTCTCCTTATCCTGTTCTATGGACCGGTCTTTAGGCTTTTCCTTGTGTTTTTCAGTTTTGGTCTTCTCTCTCTTTTCCACAACATCTACCTTCCTATCTTTCTCTTTTCCAGAGTGGTTCCTCTCTCTAATTTCAGATGGTTTGCTGACAGTTTCAATTTCTTTGAAGAAGGCTTCACTCCCATAATCTTCTCTTATGGACTCCTGTTTGATTTTCAAGTCCTTTCTTTCTTTAGTGAACTCGTAGGAATCTTTCCTGTCTCTACCACTGTCTGTGGAGTCCTTCTCTTTCTTCTCTTTAAGATTATCTGCAGACTCCTTTCGCTTCTTCTCCTTTTCTACAGAGTGGCTGGAGTTCAATTTCTGTTTTTCAATCAAATCCTTTTTCTTGTCACAGATTTTCTCTGTAGTATCTTTTTCTTTCTTCTTGGAGGTAGGTTCTTTCTCTGATCGTTTGTCATTATAATCTAATTTCTTGTCTTTGACTTTGTTTTCCCTCCTCCGGTCTCTGCTCTCTATCTTTTCTGTCTCAACAATTAACTTTACAGTATTGTTTGCTTTATATTCTTTGTACTCCTTCACAGGAGGAGCATCCCAGCTGTCATCTCCATAGAGGTCAGAGTCAGAAGAAAGGTCCGAAGCCCATCGGTCATGGTGGTCATCTGAGGCACTAAGCTTTGTGTCTTCCAGGTTTAAAAAACGGTTATTAACATCATAGCCATCATAATCAGGCTCATCCTTCTGAACCTTTTCTTTCTTCGATTTTTCCTTATCCTCCCTGGTATTTTTCTCTTTATCAACCTTAATATGTTTTTCTTCTTTTTGCTCACTGCCCTTCCTATCTGGTTTAGACTTGTCCTTAGTCTTTTTCTTCTTCTCCTCTTTATGAGTCTTCTGTTGTTTCTCCTCCTTGGGCTTTTCCTTTTCCTTGAGGCTCCTTTCTTTTTCCATTTTCAAGGGCTTCTCCCTATCCTCCTTATTAGGTTTCTCTTTAGTGGACTCTTTTGTTTTCTTGGACTTCTCCTCCTTAGCCGTTCTTTGCACTTCTTTTGCAGAAGACCAGTCTCTGTCCTCAGATTTGGCCTTTGATAACCTGTCATCCTTTTTCGAATGCTCTTTTTCATGTTTCGACAGCTTGACCTTGCTTTCACTAAGGGACTCCGTGTCAACAATGAGTGACTTTTGCCTTGAATCATCAAAATCAAATGAGAAGCTTTTGACAAATTTCTCATTCATGTCTTGATTGAGCACTAAACTGGGAGCCTTTTCTTTCTCTTTCTCTTTGTTTTTGTGCTTGTGTTTTACTTTATGCTTTTTCAAAACCTTGCCATCTTTATCCGTTTTGGAGACCGTACTGTCTGTATTAGAGTTCTTGTGAAAGTCAGAGTTCTTTTTGTCTAGTGCATTGGTATGCACATTGTTTTTCTTCCTGTTATCCTGTACCTTCTTTTTCACTTGTTTTACCGACTCAACACTTGAATCAGCAGAAGAGTAGTCTGACTCACTAGAAAGCCTTGTTCTAACAGAGTCAGAAAGGGAACTAACATCTGACCATACAGGTGATGAAACGGTCTTCCAGCCGTCTGTCCTCCACTGTTTTGGATTATGCTCCAACAGTGAGGATGTAAGTTTCTGAGAACTCATGCTCCCATGAGACGAGGAGGAAGAGGATGCAGAGTGAGTACTGAATGCAGAGGATTCTTTTAAGCTCATGGTTGAGTCCTTTATACAGTTCGAGCTCTTCATAGAGCCTTTATCATCCTCGCTACCAATGTCCCCACAATCAGAGTCTGAAGTGCAGAATTTGTCATTGACTTTTCCAAATCTGACCTCCTTGCTGACATTATTTTTTGTCTCCTTCTTCCTCTTCTTCTTAACTTTAGTTTTCTCTTTCTGCTGCTTAGAGCTCAGAGTAGCAGATTCCCGGGTCTTGGTTGGTTGCGCCGGTTGCCGTGGTGTGGGCGTAGGTGTGAAACACAACGTTCTATCATCCTCATCTGAACTATTGCTGTCAGAGAGAATCCGACGAACAGTCTTCTTTGGTGTGAGCGAGTTGCTTTTGGAATAGGTTTTGACCACCTCCCCTTTCGGTGTTGGAATTAATCCACTAGCCTTAGTGGCACTGGGAGGATCCTTGCGGAACTCCTTCTTGAGCAAGTGCTTGTCGTCCACCGGAGGGACGCGCTCTTCCTCATCATCCTCGTCAAACTCATATTCGTCCTTGACGGGTGTGGTTGTTGTGGATAGGGGCTGATCAAGCCCCTTCTTCCCTTTCAGCTTCAAGCCCTTCTCAAACTCTGAGTCTGTGTTATTGCCATCAACAGAACTGGACGGGGCAAACGAGGGGGCATCTTCTTCCTCCGAGGATTCTGGGGGAAATAAAAGAGGACACAAAGTTAAATAACAGCATAAAGGTCTCAACCAGAAACTGACGGAAAAGCACACACAGTAAAACGTAACACACAGCAGGGTGGAGGTGTTTATAAATCCTACATCATTATTATAATACACACCTGATGAGCTCTCCTCACTAGAGGTATAAGTGCCTTTTCCTAGCAAAAGATTGAGCATCGTGGGGGAGTTTGCAACCTTCAACGCTGTTTCACCCCTTCTGTTGCTTTGTCGAGGGTCCCCTCCATACCGTAAAAGCAACTTGACCACCTAAAAAAAAACATCAAAATATTAGCACAGAAGAAGCAGACATTTGAACATTTTATTTTAACCCAGGTGTAGATCAAATATGTCAATTACTATCAAAACAAGCATTTTATGACAGCATAACAAGCAATTACATTCTCCAGGAGATCACTGGAAATTGAAAATACAATTTGAAAACTTTTATAATGTATTACCAGTCATTTCAAATGTATATTTTTGAGTATTTGATGCGTTTCTTTCCCTCAAAAGTATTCTAACTTATTTGAATGCATCAGCAAATAGTTGTGATTATAATAGCATTCATTTGAAATAAATGTTTGCTTACATGACGCTATGTTATTCGGTGCTTTTGACAAATAAAATACTTTGATGTCATCTTTCACTTTATTAACACTGGTATTTCATTAAAGCGAGGTCATGGAAGATAATCTTTTTAAATAAAATGTAAGATCGTATTGAACAAGGATCATTGAACAATACATGTCCAATGTTTAAAGGTTGCTCCACAGTTGCAGAGGACATTGGGAAATGCAGAAATTCAGCAGTAAATCAGCATTGGTATGTGTGACTGTCGGCTATTTCAGAACTTCAGAGGAACAATAATAGTTGCAAAATATGGGGTAATGAAGTTATCAATGTTCAACTTTGCAGGATTTGAAGGCTCACTGTATAGGAAATCCTGTGAAGGGCTTCTTCTGCTTAAAAGAATGTCAACTGTTCATTGGATTTCCTTTGGAACCCTTTCCATTGCACCTGGCAGAGCAAGTTGGGAGATGTTTAGCACAAGCACAGCTAGGTGACAGCCAGTGTCAATCTTTTCTTTATCCCTATTCAGAACTGAGCAAATCCTTTACATTTAAGATGTCTACCTTCTGACAGTGGTTGGTTGCAGTAGACTGACCCCTTTAAGGAGATCCTGTGAGGGAAATAACTTTGGAATTGGCTCTTTTCGGGTTATTTTCAGATAAGGTAAGATATAGTGAGCTGTAGCAAAGAAGATGAGGGTGTTTGAAACATTTGGTAAAAATATACTTAAAAGGCTTTCAAACAGTGTTCCAGAGAAATGACTAAATGCTCTTAACTTTCATGTTTGGTTATTACAAATGACTATTAAAACAGCAAAATATTTTTGTACTGGGCGGTGTATTTGATAAATACTCAAAAACAAAGCAACACGGATTTTCTAGCAGATCCTTAAATCCAAGTGTTTTTCACCCCAGGTCTGATGACGTCAGTGCTGACCACAGCCAATACCCGTCGACTGGAGCACAGACACTGATGATACCTTGAAGTGGCCGTTGTTGGATGCGTCGTGTAGAGGTGTGTCATCATCCAGGCCCTTGGTGTTGACCTCTGCACCGGCTGCCAGCAGCTGCTTGGCCACATCGTAGTAGCCTCGGTTACATGCCTCATGCAATGCAGTCCAGCCTGTCAAGCAGAAACATAAGACAACATTTTTGTTAAAAAGAAAATCACACTCATCAAATGTAAGTTGGAAAAATAATTTCAACACTTCATTCTGAATGTTTAAGATTGCGTTATTACATTATACATGTAATAAGGATGCAGTAAGGACATGTATAACACAGAAGTGTGATAATATCACAGCTGGAGGTGCTGGAGGATGAGGAAAAGCAGAATATGACCGTTGGACTGCAGTGGTGGTGACTCTCACCTGCAAAGTCTTTTACATTCACATCAGCTCCCTCACTGATGAGCTCCTTGATGCGGCGCGCTTCTCCACGGATGGCCGCGCGGTGCAGCCGGGTCTCGCCCCTCTCGTTTCTCTTGTTTACTTTGTCTTTGGTTTTAGATGCAGAGTTTGGCGTTCCCTTCTGACCCAGACTTGACTGTGACTGATGCTTTGGTGTTGTGTCTAAAAAAACAGGAGCACAGCTCATTTTTAATGTGTGTACACTGGCAGGATTTAATTCCATAGTAAAAACTTGACAAATGGGCACAGGGCTCTATGTTACTGGTCCATTATGTAACAGTGCATGGAACTGAAAAACAACAATCCGTTACCACTCCATTGCCTGTAGGTGGCAATCTTGGTCAAGGCTACAGTAGGAGAACTCAGTGACACCCAATTTCTTGAGCTCATTTTATCACATTCAGTGGATTATAAACCAAAGCCTTGCTTAATCACATTTACATTATTGAGTTTGCAGAGACTTTTCCAGAATGCTATTTGAAACTATGTTCTTCCCTTAAGGCACATACTCAGGTACAGCTGTTTTTCACATTAGTAACACACCAAATAACCCAGAACAACAACAGGACACATGACCCACATCAGAGGCACACCATAAAGACCAGTGATACCACTAAAATGGATAGACAGCCTACTAAAGCTTGGATTTCCTAAATATTTAACTCCATGTATTTGTCCAACAAAGCTAACAGCAGAGAGCAGATCTAAGATCTGAAATAAACAAAAACCCGGGATATTCTGTGTTTTGACATAGGACTAAGACAGCAGTATCACTCCCTTAGAGACCACAGCCCTGCGGGAAATTATTCTGTTCCCAAAACACAACCAATCTACAAACACCCAGAAGACAACAACGGTGGATTAAGACAACCAAGGTCTATTTCATTGCAGTAATAGGGATTGATGAGGGTTATCGTGTATAACTGAATCCTAAATCAGGTGGTGTGGTCTGGTCTTTAATGAAGCATGGCACAACAGTGCGGCTGGGACGATAGGCGCCCCGGAACCCCCTCCACCACAACACCCGCTGAACCCGCAGCAGACGTGGCATCCATGACAAACACGCACCTGGACTGTTGACTGACTCTTCAGCCGTCATCTGCATGAGGAGAGCCACCTGCTGCCGCTCGGAGAGGGGGTAACCGGCTCGGATCCCTGGCATGCCCACCCCAAATGCCAGGCCTGACTTCCTGGTGTTAGTGGGCTCCTTTTTAATGCGCTTCCGCTCCGGACCTTGCTTTTCTGTGAGGAGAGAGGAATGGACAATGTGAGGCCTATGGCTGAGCACAAACAAACAAAAACCCAAGCAGACAACTTTCCTTAAGCTATCATGGCTTTCACTTAAGCAGCCAATTTAGATGGGTCTCATTTCTGACCACATCAACAGGCGCTGATAACAACGTATCTATGGCAGCGGGTCAGATAAGTACATTTGGTCCGGCCCAACCCCACCCCAGGGTGAAACCCATATGCAGTCTAACCCCCATCCATCTTCTGAGGTGGCTGATAGCGGTGGGCCTACTGTGACATTACCCAGCTGCCCCAGAGGCAGGGAGGGGTCAACTGTTGGCGGTCTGAAATCTCTCTATGGGTGGGGGTTGACTTGGCAAAGTGACAGGGGTAACAAAATGGCCGGTGTTCATTTCACTGTGACGGAACACGGCCAAGGTCACCACACTGACGACTCGCTGCTGGACAAGTGCAGCTGCCACTTGAAGGCATGCCCGTCAATTATTTTCAGCGTCCGTGGGAGTTAACATCTCCCCGGCACAATGTCAGTCCTGATTTATATTTGAGACACATTCTGAGAATACTTTACATTTGCAACTGCTGGATGATTTCGGAGCTATGCTCCGTGTCAATGTGAGAACCTGACCGATGTATTACTGGTGACAAGGTTGTTCCAAACTTTATTAACAAAAAGCAATGGCCTTTAGTGGGCATGGAGGGGACACATCAACACCCATTGTCTAATCTAAGAGGAACATCTCCAAGCCTGCTCGCTGTAGCTTTCAACAGTTGATAGCTAAAGGCCACAAACATCATTAATAGGAGTAGGAAACATGGCAGCACATGCTTCCGGTCGCGAAACCCTTTCCAGGGATAATTTTCCAGTCAGAGCTGATGAGCTTTCACTAACATCTGTGAATACTTAGGCCTAATGTCCCCCAACCCTTGATACACTCACATTCTCAAAGGCATTTGCCATTCAGACACATTCCTTTTATTCAGACTTAAACAGCATGAACCACAGAAGCAGTCTAAACATGTTTTCAGGCACTGCATGGTGAGAGGACTGAGGAAAAAAAAACGCTAGAGTTGCTTTTCCAAACCTTTACAGCGGGCCCCAGTCAGTAATGAGCCTGCTTCAGTACTTGAAAAGGGCTGCTATCAAACTACATACAAGCCTCTAATTACAAAGACCTTTTCTACTAAAGCTGAATAGGCAGGGCTCCAGACCAACATTCTCCCCTGGTGGCACTGGTGCCACTAAGATTTTCAGTTGGTGGCACAAGCCCATGACTATGCTCACTTTGATTTTGTTTTGCAGAATAGAGCAATAAAAAATAAATAAATAAAAAGAACTAGAAATGTGTGCACACTGCACAGATATTTGATACAGTCACGACAGAATTGTCTTCAGCCTTGCCAAACTCTGGGGGGGCTCTATATAAAAAAGAAATGGTGCACGCTACCTCGGACGGTGACGTCTCAAGCCATCGATATCTGCAAGTTTACACGACAAAATAACCTAGCGTCTTAGATATATCTCCGAAAATTAAGCATAAACAAGCCCTAAAGGTGAATGTTAGTCACCATGTATTCATCTAAATGTGAATGTTATGTCACAAAAGACATAGGTTATACTAACCTATTACCCAATGAGCCCAATATCTCTAACCTATTATAATTAGTCCTATATCTCAAAGCCATTTCAAAAATCTGTTTGGTAATGAGCTCAACAGTGAAAGTCCAGGAAATAAAAAGCATATCTACATGACGCTAACAATTTATTTTTAACTGTGACAACAGGATGTTTTCTTACTCCACAAATGGATAATCTGTCCTACAAACAGAATGCTTGTTTTATTCAGGAACAGAAATGTCTGTGGGGAAAGGAAAGACAGCAGCTTTGCTGAACACACAGTTGCAGACCCACAACAAAGAAGTTAGGCCTAATGGGCCAGGCACACACTAAATACAGGAACACCTTGACCCTTCGAATCAGAACTTCACCCTCTAAAAGAATAGGCCCTTTTTATTGAGGTGCCAGGCAAAATGTGCAGATCACACCGACAACTATACAGAAAGGGGACTCCTACTGTCAAGACAAATGGTCTCAAAATGGGACTAGGTTTTCAGTCAGGTGCCCTGTTGTGAAAACAAAACTGTCAATGGTGACAATTTCCTAGTCTAGACTTTTGAATTGAGTAGGCTAAAAAACACAAGTGTGGGATCCATCTCATTTACACAAGGTGGGCTACTTTAAAGGTGATAATCGTACTTAAGCGACGTAGGCTACTTTAAATGTGTGTGACCCATCTAATTCAAATGGTCTATGCTACTTAAAATGCGTGACCCATCTATTTTGGGTCACTGGAAGACTGAAAAGTATCAGGAAACGGCAGTGTAAGAGTTGGTCGACGCCCTGCATGGGATTACATGGATGGAATCAACACGCAGGCATCTGACCAAAGCAGGTTAACCCATGGATTTACTTGTGCCATTACATAGTTCCAAAAAACATTAGAGACAAAGAAACACTGACAGATGAAGGCATATATAAACAAGGTTGAGCTCTTTATCAATGACACAGAAGACAATGACACAGAATGAGGTCCTTCTTTAGAGGGCCAAGTCAGAGTTGTTTAAAAACTGCTGTATGGCTAGTGGAAAAGAGCTCATCACTCTTGGCTTTCAACCCTTCAAAGGCCAGCTTAGATGGAGACTTGATGGCAAAGTTGGAAGCACACCAAGCTACTTCACTGTTCCCCAGAATGCTGACCTAAGCCGAGGCGGAGCATGACAACAGTTTTTTGTCTCAACAATAGGCCATATCACGCTTCCCCGGTGGGGACAGGCAGAACCGCTCTAACCAGAAGAACCAGGCACATCTAGTATGTTTCTGGTGGCCCCAAATTCAGTAGGTAAACAAAGACAAGCTAATCTTCCCATCAACCCACATGACAGTGAGTCGTTGAGGCTCTAAGAGTGACACCTCTGATATATACAGAGCTGTTATGGGGGTTAGATTCTCTATACAGTGGGAGAGTTGTGTTGTGTTCTGATATATCTAGACCTGAGAACTATTGCTTGCTTCATTACAATGCAGGACTGACCTACCATGTGTTAAATTAATGTGATGGGAAACAAACCAAAACATCCAAGCCAAAAGGTTTTGCATGACGTCATTTGACAATATAACAGTATGAATGTTTTGCTAATTGGCTGTACCTGCACCAAAAAACTAACATAAACCTTAGTAGCTTTCAATAAAGTTCATAGGGAGATGAGTTCTATGTCTAAGTAGCCTCAGGGATTCCTTCTCCCTATGCAGTAGTCATATGGTAATCTATAGTTAGTCAAATACTGTCTGAAATACCTCAGTTACTTCTGCATACATTTCAAAGCATGTATGTCAATTTACTGCGTAACAGATATGTTTCTGATTACTTTAAAAAAGCCAACTTGATTTTATAACTTCAGGAAAAAAAGGAACAGAAAGAAAGCAAAAATGATGTCCTTAAGAATCAAGTAAAGACTCACAATTTCCTTTTGGGTAACAGAAACCAAACTGTGCCTCAGTGTGGGCAATGACAAGTACACGTTTTACACCAGTGGAGTCTTGATGAGGTTACTAGGGGTTAAACTAAGGTTCCTATTGTATTTTTATGAGCACGCTGAACATAAAACGCAATGAACTAGACTAATTTAAAATGTATCATTTAAAGAATCAAAAAAAGGTATTTGTTTTGGGCTATAAAGAACCTGGGTCGGATGTTTGGACCATTAAAAGGCAACATTCACTGGCAATACATAATGATATCAATACATGACGTAGAGGCAGATACAGTAATGTAATAAAATTGGATTGCGAGGTCCATGGCAATTCCCAGCTCCTTAATATTACACAGAGCAGAGCTATTCAAATCTTACCCTACGAGGTCTGGAGGATGCTGGTTTATGTTCTACCTCATCCTTAATTGATGCCTCAGGTCTAAGTAAGTCTCTGATTAGACAGTTGCATGAAAAGTGGAACTGGCTTCAAGGTCCAGGGTTGAATACCCCTGACAGAGTCAACACCACATTGTCAATTAGTAAAAACCATTGCCTGCTATTGGGAGTCTGAAACTGATAGTGAAACATTAACGTGATTAACACCTCCACCTTACGATCCATGATTAACACCTCACATACGAGCCAGACACATTCAAGGTCCTGTATGAGGTTCAGCCTCAGGGAAATGTAGCCTGGGACAACGAGGCATATCCCTCTCCAGAAGGAGATGGGGAGAGAAGACAGCACTCCGTTCTTATGCAGCCCAGTCTGACACAACCAGCCAGCAAACAGGAAATGAAGGAAGAGACAGGAAGTGGCCACAGGATGTTGTGTCACTGCTTTGTCTTTTTGCTTGGCTACGATGACAGGAGCAGAAGAAAGTGGCAATCCAGAACTAGTCTTTAGTGGTGAGCGAGTGAGACAGAAAGACAAACACAGAGAGAGATCTAGTTATTAAAGGGCTCTCTAACATTGTGGTGGCCTACTAAAGAGCTGTCGCTTACTGCTTGACCTGCTTATCTTCATGTACAGAGTAGACTGGGCTTTCCTGATGTAGACTACAGCAAATACAAGGTCAAATACGGTCTGGAGAAACACAAAGGAACCTTTTCAAAAGGTTGGGACAGACAGTGTGAATGCTAGCCTACCTAATGAACTCAGCATAGGCAGGCGGTAGTGGTGAAGCCCCCGAAACAACTGAACTCTCAGCAAACGTGATATCAAGTCAAATCACAACAGTGAATCATTCGTGGATCACCCAGTGGATGAAATATTACAAAAACATTCCTCCCTCTAGGGATTTGAATAATAGTAGTTTGCAGGAGGCAGGGATGATCTGGGCTGTGGTGGAAAAGGCCTAAAGCAGCACAGACTCCCCCTCTCTCCTTCTCCCTGCTAAAAGCAGCACTAAGCCTGCTGATAGCACAGGCATCCTGTATTCCTGTCTTAGCATGGAAATGATAGTGTGTGAGCCAGCCTGCCTGTTCTAGCATAGCGTGGGCACCCGTAGATCTGTGCTCATCGTCTCTAATGTGCCACCCACTCCTTGTGGCTCGCTCCGAAACAACAGTCCGCAGAGCTACATCCAGATCAGCGTCCGCAGAGCTACATCCAGATCAGCGTCCGCAGAGCTACATCCAGATCAGCGTCCGCAGCGCTACATCCAGATCAGCGTCCGCAGCGCTACATCCAGATCAGCGTCCGCAGAGCTACATCCAGATCAGCGTCCGCAGAGCTACATCCAGATCAGCGTCCGCAGAGCTACATCCAGATCAGCGTCCGCAGAGCTACATCCAGATCAGCGTCCGCAGAGCTACATCCAGATCAGCGTCCGCAGAGCTACATCCAGATCAGCGTCCGCAGAGCTACATCCAGATCAGCGTCCGCAGAGCTACATCCAGATCAGCGTCCGCAGAGCTACATCCAGATCAGCGTCCGCAGAGCTACATCCAGATCAGCGTCCGCAGAGCTACATCCAGATCAGCGTCCGCAGAGCTACATCCAGATCAGCGTCCGCAGAGCTACATCCAGATCAGCGTCCGCAGAGCTACATCCAGATCAGCGTCCGCAGAGCTACATCCAGATCAGCGTCCGCAGAGCTACATCCAGATCAGCGTCCGCAGAGCTACATCCAGATCAGCGTCCGCAGAGCTACATCCAGATCAGCGTCCGCAGAGCTACATCCTGATCAGCGTCCGCAGAGCTACATCCAGATCAGCGTCCGCAGAGCTACATCCAGAATTGTTCTAATAGCTTTATCTCTATTTTTTTCACAAAAAAATGGAAGCAACTGTATTCATGCACACGTGTTTCCGCTGACCCTTTCTAGCAGGACACAACATGCTCTGTGCAGGCACTCTGTCCCTCTTGGCAGCTGTAGTAGCGCTGTCGGCCTCTATTCTGGTGCTTCAACGCCCACTGTGTGCAGCTTGAGCAACATGTTTTTTTTTAGATTCAACCATAAACACATTCCCAAGTGTTTCTTTAGATAACAGCAAAACAATAGTAGCCTACAGAAGTAGCTAGCTAGTTATGCTAACACTAGATGACCAAACGCTCCTCGTTTCAACTAAAATGTCCTACAGATTTCCATTATAACAGCTCAGTTCCATTCAGCTACAGTTTAGGTTGTAGTTCACAGGTAAAAAAACTACCTAATTCTAGTGGTAGCAGCTGTTGGAAAACATGGATATATTGGCAAAAGCAGTACATGAACTAGCCAAAGACCTGTGACCTAACACTACAGGAAAGGCTTCAATGCTTTTTGTATTCATGTTCCACAGTGAACAGTCATTTATTTAGACATTCAGTAACATAATATTGTTTAAATATTCAACGTCATGCCAACGGGGAGCAAACAGGGCTGTTGTATAATGTTATCAAGCCGAAAAATACAGAAACGTTATAGGCCTACTGCTTTATATCTATGGGCCAAACTCAATATACTGTACAGCACATTTTGTTTCCGTCCCTTTCAATCAAAGCACTGCCTTACGTAAAATAAATTCAGGGCCAAAAGTAAGCAAATTAAACACTTTGTGATTAACTACAGAAAATCCTGCAACTAATCCCGATTCATTATTTTTAATAGCCTAGTTTGAGAGCACTAATACATACCTATCACAGTTCTAACAGCAAAGGGTTTGGAGAGTTTTACGACACAGCCCACATGCAGAACACAGCAATTCCCTAGTTACAAAATGTTTGAACCATGTATTTCACAGGAAGATGCACTAAAGGACCTAGGCCTCATGTTATAGGAGTTTCCTGTGCCCTGTACTGTCAGCTTGCACCAAACATAGCCATGTGAAGGGCACTCCTTACCCATCTTATAAAGCTGAACACCATTTTCCAAAAAGCAAATATTATGCTACAAATCAACCGTCTCCTTTAGCTGCCCCAAGCTAGAGCTTCTAAACACTACATTTGACAAAGACTATGGTAATGTGTGTTACGGACGCCATGTGAAACCACAGTGAGTACAGTCCAACGCCCACATAGCACAGCCTGAGTCTGAACTCTATCAGCACACAAGCACGAGGAGCAGGAAGCACAGGGCTGTAATCTCCCAGCAGCCCCGTGGAAACAAAAGAGGGTTAAGTCCCTTTACAGAGCAACTAAGGAGCTATACCCCAAGACAGAGGCAGAGAGGGAAAACAGCTACAAAGTCATTAAAGAGGATTCTGTTTCATCAGCCTCTCCCTCTCTGTGTCGTTTTGTTCCACTCTGTGCTGACGACGACGAGGATGACCACAGGGTGGAGGAATGTGAAGCTCTCCTTCAGGAGGTCAGATCAAGACACTGTACTCACTGTACTGCTTACATAACTGGTCCAGCCCAGCCGGCACTTTCCTCCATATCCTCAGTGAGGTTCAATACTCCACTCCTTCAGGCAGTTACTTGCCATCCATCCAATCTGGGCTCCAGCCCCACTTCTGGCCTGTTTAGCAGGCAGCATGAAGGAAGCCACGGTCCATCCACACCAAGGCAGAACTTCTCCCCCAGCAGCCTGCTAACAGGTTCCAGGATCTCTACCATCAGTGTCCAAGCACAAAAAAAAGCACACAACCAGTGACTCAGCGATGACTGTGGACATGTTCGAATCCCGATGTGGCTACTAAAGCTGCAATGAAAACACTTTCTACATATCTTAACAAACGAGAACTCCAAGCTTGAAAGCAATGTTGCAAAAAAGCCAGCCGACATCACAAGAACAAAAACAACAACACCACCACCACGGCTCTGCATTTCTGAAAGAAAAAAAGACCTGAAGTTGGCGGCAGTATTTCAAACCTACCTGATAACCCTGCACACAGATGTGGCTTACATGTCGGCACGCTATTACAGACCGTCATCAACAAATCATCTCAACATCCTCAAAGCTCAAGCTAAACAAGCTGGAACAGTAGTACCCTTTACTCTCACTTATTAAAGAAAACACCAGTGATTGACGGCATGACCTCAGTCCATTTTAGGCCCACGTGTTGGACAAATCCTCACTTAATCTATCCAGGTTCTGTGTGGCCTTCTCTTCAACGATGGACGCCAGTTGAACCCTGTTAAATCACAGCTAACTGAAAGAAACAGCCTGCAGGAGCTCCTTATTCAGACCTTTCAGCACAAACACCTTCACCAATCAGGCAACAACACTTCCTGGCTGAGGAAGTGCTGTAACAGCCCGTCCCCTGCCAGTCACTTACCTGAGTCTGAATCTTTCTGGTCTCCATTGGCTCCAACCGTGAAGGGAAGCTTCCTCTTGGGCGCCTTCTCTTTCATCTCTTTGACACCATCGCTGCGGTCCAATTTCGGAGTCTTGTTTGACAATACTTTATCTTTATCCTGGAAAATATAAAAACAAAACATTAACAATATATTCCATAGCTATACCTGCAGAGAGAATCATACAATATTAACGGAGATACAGTATTTCAGTAATACAACAGAAAACAGAAAAGTCCAATATGGGAGGACACTGGTAAAATGTACTCTAGGAGTGCCAAGCATCAATCTTATGTTAAAACCCCCCTCAGCTGCATAAGGGACACCCTGACAGAGACCCAGTCCAACCCAGGACAGGACACATAGGGACACAAGCAGAGACAGACGGGCTGCAGCTGTATATCCCATAGCCTTCGCCTGCAGCTTCTGTCGGCCCAAAGACTTCCAGCGATTAGGGGCTTTGCAGAGCGTGACTTTTCCATGGAATTTCCTCTTGGCTCTGCGGCCGCAGAGAGGCGGCCAGTCCCAGATGGGGAGAGTGAGAGAAAGGATGGGGGAGAGTGAGAGAAAGGACGGGGGAGAGCTGCAACACTGCCGAGGTCTGTGGTTCATGGTAACTGGAACCCACCAGAGGCCCCCCCCTTGCCCCACCAGAGGCCCCCCCCAACCCGAGGCCCCCTGTGCCCCCCCCGTCCCCCAGACGTCACCCCCCGTCCCCCATCGGCCTGCTCCGGCACCATGGGCTCCCGCCGCCTGACATTCTGTCTACACAACACAGCATGGCACTGCCTCTCCCTGGGCCTGCCTGGTCCACAAGACCACTATTAAAGGGCCATGCATCAGAATCAGCTCATCACTGGGCCGATATGCCCGGGTTTCACACAGACACCCACTAACTTAGCTCTTGGGAGCAGGGAGAGCTGGCAAACAATTCATAAGGTAGGGTCAGAGTAAACAGTGCTTCAAAGACAAGAAAAATCGCATATTTGTCTCTTTTGTCTTTGGTAGATTGCTTATACAGTATATTAAAATACCATGCCTGTAAACTAACTCTGGATGGTTTTAGTTTGCAGTCGCAGTTAAAAAAAACTCAGTGAACCCAGATTTTAATGACTGTTACAATGAAGAAAAAAAAGCATTTGTGATTATAAAACCAGAAATAAATAAATAAAAGCTTATGTAATATGCTGGTTCTGTAACCACTAGATTTAAGAGGGCCAGAGCAGCTGAGTGGTTGGCTGGGTGCTGTCGCTGGTTAGGAAGGCTAATTAAAGAGCTTTTTGTGTAGGTGGCTGTTTAAATTCACATATCTGGGATGAAGGACGTGATCAGGCCATATAGAAGAAGTTCAAAGTAGCAGCAGAATTTCCTTTCTCAGGCTAGTTTCCACTGCTGTAGACTGCAAAGCCCCGCCCCCTGCCCTCCCACAGTACAGAGACTATGATGTCACCCTTACAGTACACAGTAGACACACAGCAACCACTTCCTGCCGCTCAGAGCTTGGCACTAACTCTGTACACCAGAGAGAGAGAATGCATACATGTAGGAGGAATTCCCAAACACAGTACACGCAGCAAGTGTACAGAAAGCTCTCTCACACACGCACACACAGGTTTTGCACAACAACACATACCAACCAAGCCAGACAGAGGCGTTAGCACAAGGCAGAGCTAGCATTGCTGTGACATATGGAGAACAGAGACCTGAATTAAAAGACAGCTGTGAGCCACAGCTTCAGAGATTGCTTCATGAGAGACCGTGTTTACTGGTCTCCTAGCAATGCTCTCCCTCCCTGCGCCTGCACTCTGCCTCTCCCTCTCTCCTCAACTCCCTCCCTCCCTCTGCCTCTCCCTCTCTCCTCAACTCCCTCCCTCCCTGCGCCTGCACTCTGCCTCTCCCTCTCCCCTCAACTCCCTCCCTCCCTCTGCCTCTCCCTCTCCTCTCAACTCCCTCCCTCCCTCTGCCTCTCCCTCTCCTCTCAACTCCCTCCCTCCCTCTGCCTGCACTCTGCCTCTCCCTCTCCCCTCAACTCCCTCCCTCCCTCCCTCCCCCTCTCTCCTCAACTCCCTCCCTCCCCCCCTCTGCCTGCACTCTGCCTCTCCCTCTCCTCTCAACTCCCTCCCTCCCTCTGCCTGCACTCTGCCTCTCCCTCTCCCCTCAACTCCCTCCCTCCCTCCCTCCCTCTGCCTCTCCCTCTCTCCTCAACTCCCTCCCTCCCTGTGCCTGCACTCTGCCTCTCCCTCTCCCCTCAACTCCCTCCCTGTGCCTGCACTCCTCCTTTCCCGCTCTCCTCAACTCCCTCCCTGTGCCTGCACTCCTCCTTTCCCGCTCTCCTCAACTCCCTCCGTGCCTGCACTCCTCCTTTCCCGCTCTCCTCAACTCCCTCCCTGTGCCTGCACTCCTCCTTTCCCTAACTCCCTCCCTCCCTGTGCCTGCACTCCTCCTTTCCCTCTCTCCTCAACTCCCTCCCTGTGCCTGCACTCCTCCTCTCCCTCTCTCCTTAACTCCCTCCCTCCCAGAGTCTGATGCAATCCTGTGCGGAAGGCTGTACACACCAAACACGCACCACTCTGCGGCGAGGCTGCTGACCCAGCGATGAGCATGACCTCATCATCCTATGTCTGAGCGGACTGTTGCCAGCATGGATAGACACACGTACACAAAAACACGCAGGGTGGCTTCGGATGCAGCTTAACGGTAAATCTCCCCCCACTACCTGACAAAAAACACGACTGGAACCTCTCCCTAGTCCCCAGTCAGAAAAACATGTGGAGCAACAACACCACCGGATATTGCATCAGTTATTGTTATCTTTGTTCACATAGATTAATCTACTGCTCTGTCAATCCACATGAGACAATTACATTATTTTCAGGGGTCTAATATAGAATCTAGGGACCTATCAAAAAGTTTATTCTGGAGACCCATGGCTAGTTTCTCCTTGACCTAAAGGGGTGCTTCATTTGCGAGGCCCCCAAGGCCATCACCAGGGCATTAAGGATGTAGTGACTAAGAATGTAAAATTCAGACATGGCCCACACCAATTCTCCTCTCATTTTCCTACCCTCTTCAGCTGGGTGTGTGTATATAATATAACTCAATAGAAAGCACCATCACCTGACTATAAAACAGAGCCTCAAAGTAACAATTAGTTCTACCAGTATAGAGCAATGTGGCTCTTACCAGCCAAAATAACTTTGACAAATAAAATAAATAGAAGAATAAAATGCATATTCCCAGGAAGAAGCAATTTCACATGTTGCAAAAATCCCTTCAACTTATGTGACTCTTAACTAAAATGTCAGCTGCCACTTCAAGGACAAATATGTTACCATGGTAACAGAGTCAAAGAGCTTGCCTCTGTTAGAGAATGTATCTGTCACTCGCTAGCTTGAATCCAACTAGTCTTTGCTAGCAGTTGCATTTTAAACACTAACAGTGAAATACCAGAAAGCTTTTAAACAAAACAATGTCAAAAACTGAGGATTGATACAGGATATTCTCTGCACAGGGCTTCTAAAAATGTATATTCAACCCCCACGAATTGTAGTCAATAGACATTATACACATGCTTTTGTTGACAAGAAACAGGCTTTTGCCAACCCTTAATGAGATTCGATGTTAGTGGAAGACAGATTAATTCTTTGGCCGATTAATCTGTGCCAAAAGGACATTTTAGAAACAATAGCTATCGGCAGAACTTGGCTCCGATATTGGCCGATCAGTTGCGACTTACATCACCGTGCGATGAGCCGGAGGCTCCATACATGAAGTCAAGTTAATGTCCCTGTGTATAGAACCTGAGATCTGTTATATTTAAATGAAAGTTAACTTAATACAGCATTATTTGTTTTTATGAGCATGATAAGGTTATTGGTTATAGACTGACATTATTAATGCATTAGACTGAAGATAACTGCTACTCTGCTGAAAGCATGTGCTCTGTGTTTTGAACCATGATTGTTAGAATTTGGCTAGAGGTAAGTGCCAGCCTAGCACAACTACAGCCCAGTGGCCATATCTGATCATTTGGGGGCCACTTTTGCTGAAAATGTGTGTTTGTGATGAACTCCTCACAGTAATCTAAACAAATGTTAAAGACCCCATAGAATGGCACACTTGATTTCATGAGACATGAGCGCTAGCACTCAGTGTGCTGGAGAGGGGCTACCATAAATGTGCAACAGACTTAAAATTTTAAATGTAGACAAAATCAGAGATATTTTACTCAGAAAGCAATTCCCCACCCCATGAAGACTTCAAAGTATTATTCTGGTGATAGGGTTAGAAAACGTGGGCTAAACCTTGCGGTCATGGGTTGAACGTTGGATCGCTGATTGTACAGCAAGGCTGGCAAGTGGCATTCAAGTGGTATCGGTTTTCAGTTTTCTTCCCACAAAAGTTCAAATATATAATGCAACACGGTCAACACCTTCCCTTTTCACGATACAAGACAGGGAGGAAAAGAAACCATTTAATTTTAACTTTACTTACCAATGTAGCGTTCATTCTTCCAAATACTCCAGCCATATAACTATCCATTCATGAAATTAAAACGCACACTTTAGGGTCCTCCTTACCCCGGGAATATGCAAGAACATTAATGGTTTGTAAGAATTGCATTACAATATAAGGGGACGCGCAACAGAAGTAATCCTTCCTGGCCATTGATAAATCAAAGAACAGCGTCGCTCATTGTAGAACATAATTCTTTCCAACAATGTAATCCACCAAATCACACTTCAGGATGTTCTTCAGGATGTATTCACAGCTCAGAGTTTATGTTAGCCGACATATGCTGTCTTTTTGCCGGTATCACATCATGTAGTTGTCCGGCAGCTGAAAATATCAATGGCCCAAATGTTCGATGGGAAATACAGCAAATAAATACATTAATAGCATATTAAATAGCCAAATATTGTGTGACCTATACAATCTGTTGCCAAGAAAACAGCGAACCTCCACTATTTCAGTAAGAATTAACTGAGTTTGTTCATGTGACTAAGCGTGGCATGAAATTCAAAAGCTGCACACTCCAGCAGCAAGGCCAGCATACATGTTTAATATGCAATGGGACAACATATGTATATCCATATATTTTAATGTGCATTATCTAATTAGGAAATTCAGTTTGTGTTTTTTTTGTCGATCAGCTGATCCGAAAAATAAGCAACTGAAATGTGTTTTCTATTAAATAATAATGTTGTGAAATTAGGCTACATTATGGTGCATTGCAAAACAATCCTAAACTAGGTTTAAACATACTGAAATTTAGAAGCCAATGAGTTTCAGTAAATCATCTGCGCCTCTAACTTCAGGCAGAGCTGTCAAACGCTCTTCTGCAACCACGGCTTAGACATCCTATGGAAACTGACATCATTTGCATGGTATTTGTTGAGACGTTTCTAACAATGGTTTCAAAATCCCTTATTCAGATTGGAAACATGATTTTGTAATCCAAATATTGTGCAAAAAGAAAGTTGTCTAAAATAATTGCAAACTGACTCAAATTATTGTAATGTAATAATTCTGACAGCCCTAGTTGTAGCCTATATGCACATTTCACCAGAATTGTCAGGAGATAATTCGGTTGACTAATTTATATAAAATATATTTGTTGGATCATAGCGTTTGAGTTCTACAGCTGTTTAGAGACCACTGCACCTTTTTCTTTCCTTTCCAAATAAGTAGAAAATGAATGTTTTCAGTGAAGAAAAGAAGGGTTAAAATTAAGGGACCACTGCAAATTGAATGCTTCTGTTCCTAACTCAAAACTTTCCTTGGTGTCTTAAATTAACAACCATATTAACAGTGAAGAGGCCAACATAAACTATGATATAGCTCCAACCCACAGTGTTATTTTGCATATTAGAATCAGTTTGATGTTCAGTTCCAGATTTGTTTATTTAGGTATTTACTTTTACTTAGATGTTCCATTCAACAGGTATCCTGTTTCTGATAAAGTCAAAGATAATTAAATTTCCAACAGTGTGGGGGTGGTATCAGCTGATTAAACGGCTATCTGCTTTTTTCTGCTCCAAATTATTGTTATTATATCAGCCTTTAAAAATCCACTATTGATTGACCTCTAGTCGATGTACAGTTGTGCTCAAAAGTTTGTATAACTTGGTAGAAATTGTGAAATTTGGCATTGATTTTGAAAATAGGACTGATCATATGAAGCCATTTAACATCACAGTTGTTCGGTTCCTTTTAAAATCATAATGTTAACAGAAATCACCCAAATGGGCTCTGATCAAAAGATTAAATACCCTTGAATGTTTGGTCTTTTTAATGACACACAGTTACACACAAAAACACTAATTGCAATTAGTGCTTGTGTATAAACAGTCAATTTGTTAGCTCTTACATGGATGCACTGAGCAGGCTGGATACTGAGCCATGGGGAGCAGAAAAGAACTGTCAAAAGACATGCATAACAAGGTAATGGAACTTTATAAAGATGGAAAAGGATATAAAAACATATCCGAAGCCCGGAAATGCCAGTCAGTACTGTTAAATCACTTATGAAGAAGTGGAACATTTGGGGATCTCTTGATACCAAGCCAAGGTCAGGTAGACCAAGAAAGATTTCAGCCAAAACTGCCAGAGTAATTGTTTGGGATACAAAGAAAAACCCACAGGTAAACTCAGGAGAAATACAGGAGAAATCATAGACAACTATTACAAAAGACTGCACACAGTCATTGATGCTAAAGGGGGCAATACACAGTATTAAGAACTAAGGGTATGCAGACTTTTGAACAGGGGTCAGTTCATTTTTTTACTTTTATTTTTCCTTGTTGCCATGTTTTGTTTTATGATTGCGCTATTCTGTTATGACCTGCAGTTGAATGTGAATCGCATAAGAAATAAAATACACGTTTCCCCTGCTCACTCATGTTTTCTTTAGAAAGGGGACATATGTTACCAATTCTCCAAGGATATGCAAACTTTTTAGCGCTGGTGTATTCAAGATTTGTCAGCCTTCCTAACGTTTCGCAGATAAAGGTTTGTTACAGAAAACCTGTAGTTGCGGTCGAAGCGAAGTAAAAGCCCTGTGTATTTGACCAACTGGCAGTCGGAAGAAGGCACAAACAACTTTAACTGAAAGGAAGAACATTAGCCATCTCACGTTCTTAATCAGACTCACTCAGAATACGATGTGTTTGAAGAACACAAATTGGTAAATATGTGGCAAGACCAATCACACACAAGGATCCTCTGACAAAAAAGAGAATTAAAGCTACCAAGCCTGAATCTCAGTACTTAGGGTCAAATAAGGATTTCTTTGACTTATCCATTTGGACAAGGGCAATCTACCTTCCGCTTGCCAGACTATTTTTGTTACATGTCCCGGACAAGTGTTAATGTCAAGCCCGAGGACCTATAAACTACAGAACCTAGGGACCTATTAAACAATCGAATCATAGGACCTATCCAACTACAGAATATAGTGACCCATACAACTGTAGAATCAAGGGACTTATATACTATTGGACCTATCCAACAACAGAATCTGGGGACCTATCCAACAACAGAATCTGGGGACCTATCCAACAACAGAATCTGGGGACCTATCCAACAACAGAATCTGGGGACCTATCCAACAACAGAATCTGGGGACCTATCCAACAACAGAATCTGGGGACCTATCCAACAATAAAATGTAGGGGCCTATACACCTACAAAATCTAGATCTCTATCAACACCGAATTTGGGTACCAACACCTATGAGGTAGTGCATCATGTTTGGTCTGTTTGACGGTCAGGGTAAATGTAGGTCTATATCCCGGCCTCACCTGCCTGCCCAGCACCTTAACATTGCATGATGCATGATCTAAATTCACAGAGCAAGAAGACTGACTACTTCAACGGACATGAATGAAGAGCATTATGGGAGGGGTAGGTGATGCATTCAACACAGTACATACACCAATGAGCCATAACATTATGACCACCTGCCGAATATTGTGTAGGTCCTCCTTTTGCCGCCAAAAGAGCCCGGACTTCACTAGACCTCTGAAGGTGTGCTGTGGTATCTGGCACCAAGACATTAGCAGCAGATCCTTCAAGTCCTGCATGTTGGGAGGTGGGACCTCCATGGATCAGACCTGTTTGTCCAGCACATCCCACAGATGCTCGATTGGATTGAGATCTGGAGAATTTGGAGGCCAAGTCAACACCCTGTACTCGTTGTGCTCCTCAAACCATTCCTGAACCATTTATGCTTTTGCGGCAGGGTGCATTATCCTGCTGAAAGACATCAATGCCATCAGCGAAGTCCCGCTGCCATGAGAGGGTGCAAATGGGCTGCAACAATGCTTAGGTAGATGGTGTCAAAGTAACATCCACATGAATGGCAGGACCCAAGGTTTCCCAGCAGAACATTGCACAAAGTATCACACTGCCTCTGCCAGCTTGCCGGATCGTCACTTGTCCTTCCTTGGACCACTATTGATAAGTACTGAACACTGCAGACCGGAAACAACCCTCAAGGGCTGTAGTTTTGGAGATGCTCTGACCCAGTCATCTACCCATCCCAATTTGGCCCTTGTCAAAGTCGCTGAAATCCTTATGCATTTTTCCTGCTTCTAAGATAGAAACTTTGAGGGCAGAATGTTCATTTGCTGCCTAATATATCCAACCCACTGATCGGTGTATATCTGTTTCAGAGAGCTTACAGGTGGGGAAAAAATACATTTCAAATTAAAAGGTTTTGTATGATCCATTTAACTATATTTTAAGGGTTTTGTCAAAACCCTGTTTCTATCATCATATACTTTTCCATCTATAGCCAACCTCAATGTCAGCCATGAGAAATAATCTTGACAAAGCAACAATTGGCTCCTAGCCAACCCCTATCGAGCTTCTTAATATGTTTAGAATGACTGTTAGTGTTTAATAAGGGCATGACCTACAGATGCAAAATTCAGAAGCTGTAGCGGACAAGGGGCGTGTATCTATGTGTCTTCATCCAAGTGTCTGTTGGGTTAGTCAGTGTAGCGTGTGTGTGCGCATGTTCCTTACCTTCTTCCCACTCTGCTTCTCCACCATGTCAGTGTTAAGAGGGAAGTCTTCCAGTTGGGGGGTTTTAGAACCCCCACCCTTGGGCATCGTTCAGCTATCGCCACGCCAAACCTCATTCACGCTTCTATTGCATCGTCATCAACCGTCTGCCAAGAGAGAAAGATGGGGGATGGGAGTTAGCACCTGGACAATCAACTTCACATAAATTCAAGCTCGGCCCCACAACTGTCCCATTAGAAGTTTACCAAGTAACCCATTTTCAACAATTCCATGTCCACTGCAGTTTCAATGGGGGATAATCCCTGAGCTCTAGGCCCGCTCTGCCTTGAAAGAGGAGGGCATCAAACATACCCTGCCAATTCCAAAGAGTGACAGAGACAGTGATCAACGCTGTGGAGTTAGGGTTAGCACATGCAGCTGATCAAACACATTCCTGACTGGTACATCTTGATGCGTTGAGATCAGTAACATGAATCCACCCAGTGTATAACAACTTTGGGAAAACTATTTTGGCCTGTATTGCACAATGCAAGCAGCATGCACAGGTCTTTGCTGTGTAACCAGTGGAGAGAAACGTTGGGACTCCCGGCCAAACCTGAGCTACCCCTTGAGAAATATGGCAGCCCGGGGCGCCAGCGTGAGGCCCGGCCCGGGGCGCCAGCGTGAGGCCCGGCCCGGGGCGCCAGCGTGAGGCCCGGCCCGGGGCGCCAGCGTGAGGCCCGGCTCGGGGCGCCAGCGTGAGGCCCGGCCCGGGGCGCCAGCGTGAGGCCCGGCCCGGGGCACTAGGAGGTAGCAGTATGCTAGTCTGTGAGGCCTTGTTGATCCCAAATGTTCTAGCATGAAACCCAGCACAGGAAGGGTGTAGCAGCTAGCCAAGACTTGAAGACTCTGCGGTGTATTTAGTGAGCTTAGTGTGGCCTCTTCCACCCAGCCCCCTCTCCTGCTCACTGTGCATGCAGCCATGATACTAGATTAGGCCTATTCTCTTTCGTATTTACTGCCCTCTCCCTTCATGTGGAGAGGTAGCTTCAGAGCGACCATGAATAAATGATATTGAAAGAGTTTCTAAATTTTTTCTCTTCCATAATGCATTTTTCTGTACAGCGTGTGCAGAAAGCTGGAGCCTCTCTCTCTTTCCCTATCCTTCTCCAGTACCCGGGAAGGCTGCCTGGCACTCCGCTCTGCCCTGGCGCCACAGCCCTCCCTCAGCAGCTCTCTTATTCAAAGACGGATATTTATATCCCAGCGTCAGCGACACACACCGTCAGAGAGGAATACTGCTCCCCTCTCTTCCTGGCATATGGAAAGTGAGACACAGCAAACCGCTGCTCTGCCACCCCTCACCCGGGCCCCCCAACACCTCCCACACTCCAACCTCACAGCACCGTGGCAGAGGTCAGCCTCTCACAGAGATAAACTTTCTACCACATATACGTACCTCAGACTATGTCAACGCAAACTGTAGAACAATAAGCACCAGACTATTTTGAGATACTCTACAACTCCAAACCCCTGGTATAAACCTTCTGACTATAACCAGCCTTTGAGATCAGTGAAATTAAATTGTTTCATGTTATATTAAGATTTTTTTCCTCAAATAATTTGACCAAGCACACATTTCCTTCTTCTGTAGGCTGACATACATTGGTGACTTTGTGCAATGAAGGGTTAGAACAAGCCTTCATAATTCTTTCACATGATCTACAGTGTATCCAATAACTGACTTGGTAGAACATTGAATTTATTGAAGCTCTCCACACTTTTTCTTTTATATCTATTACAAAATATAGTTACCTAGAGAAGCACCGACAATTTTCTTTGAGGCAGATAACAATACAGATAGTTCATCTGGATTTGCAGATCACAGGCTGATAATCTCTTGTAATTATTTCTTGAGTATGTCATTTGCTTATTGTTTTGTGACAAAATAGGCTTATATGCTTAAATATTTTTTTATATTGTTGAAACAGTGTGGATCGATATGGCATTACCTTCAAGTATTATAATAGGATGGTGTGCATGTATGCAGTTATTGGTGAGAATAATGCAATATAAAGAACTAAGAAAACATACATTGGTTAAGAACTTGTTCCAAAGGCCAAAGAATTTATAAAAAACTTAATATATTGACAAACGGCTATTGACAAATAGGGAGAGTTTTGTATTTTGGAATTTATTAAGTGAATTGAAATGTTCAAACAAAGCCTATATTTATTACTGTATATGTTATTGGCAAATTACTCCATAAATATGATTTGGTTTTCAATAAAGCCTGTTATTATAAGAACATGTTCTAATTGATCTTATGAGAGTCTGAGCTAACATTAGAAAATTATTTCATAGAACCAACAGCATTTTAATTAGTCTGACACTGTAGGCTGTGAGTGTCTGGCAAAATTCCCAAATGTCATGTAAATTAAAATGCTGCCAGTCAAATTGTCTGGCGCCACGTTTTTGTAAAGAAACCCTGATTCTAACTACCACAAATATGTTGAACCAAATAGTGAATAATCCATTTGGCACGGTGCTGTGCTAGTCCTGCACGGTGCTGTGCTAGTCCTGCACAGTGCTGCATGGCTGTTCAAATACAACAAGTCATTATGTTTGACATTGTGTGTTGTTCCCATCAAAGATAACCATAGTTTATAGGTATGTTCCCATGGCCCACCCTTTATTATTAGCTTTGTTAGATCTATGCATCCATAGTAAACAAAAACTGTTGTGCACTCATTCTGCAGCTGAAATTAGAACTCATGAGGAAAATAATGATGGTAAACATCCCTATTAAGCCCACGTACCATATAAGCCCACTTGCCACTTAAAAAAAAGTATCTTGCTGTGTGATGTTTCTTCCAATGAGGCTGATTGTTACATACAGTGGGGAGTACAAGTATTTGATACACTGCCGATTTTCCTAATTACAAAGCATGTAGAGGTCTGTCATTTTTATCATAGGTACACTTCAACTGTGAGAGACGGAATCTAAAACAACAATCCAGAAAATCACATTGTATGATTTTTAAATAATTAATTTGCATTTTATTGCATGACATGAGTATATGATCACCTACCAACCAGTAAGAATTCCGGCTCTCACAGACCTGTTAGTTTTTCTTTAAGAAGCCCTCCTGTTCTCCACTCATTACCTGTATTAACCGCACCTGTTTAAACTCGTTACCTGTATAAAAGACACCTGTCCACACACTCAAACAAACAGACTCCAACCTCTCCACAATGGCCAAGACCAGAGAGCTGTGTAAAGACATCAGGGATAAAATTGTATACCTCCACAAGGCTGGGATGGGCTACAGGACAATAGACAAGCAGCTTGGTGAGAAGGCAACAACTGTTGGCGCAATAATTCGAAAATTGAAGAAGTTCAAGATGACGGTCAATCTCCCTCTGCCTGGGGCTCCATGCAAGATCACCTTGTGGGGCATCAATGATCATGAGAAAGGTGAGGGATCAGCCCAGAACTACACGGTAGGACCTGGTCAATGACCTGAAGAGAGCTGGGACCACAGTCTCAAAGAAAACCATTAGTAACACACTACGCCGTCATGTATTAAAATCCTGCAGCGCATGCAAGCTCCCCCTGCTCAAGCCAGCGCATGTCCATGCCCATCTGAAGTTTGCCAATGACCATCTGGATGATCCAGAGGAGGAATGGGAGAAGGTCATGTGGTCTGATGAGACAAAAATAGAGCTTTTTGGTCTAAACTCCACTCACCGTGTTTGGAGGAAGAAGAAGGATGATTAACCCCAAGAACACCATCCCAACTGTGAAGCATGGAGGTGGAAACATCATTCTTTGGGGATGCTTTTCTGCATAGGGGACAGGACGACTGCACCGTATTGAGGGGAGGATGGATGGGGCCATGTATCGCGAGATCTTGGCCAACAACCTCCTTCCCTCAGTAAGAGCATTGAAGATGGGTCGTGGCTGGGTCTTCCAGCATGACAACGACCTGAAACACACAGCCAGGGCAACTAAGGAGTGGCTCCGTAAGAAGCATCTCAAGGTCCTGGAGTGGCCTAGCCAGTCTCCAGACCTGAACCCAATAGAAAATCTTTGGAGGGAGCTGACAGTCTGTAGTGCCCAGCGACAGCCCTGAAACCTGAAGGCTCTGGAGAAGGTCTGTATGGAGGAGTGGGCCAATATCCCTGCTGCAGTGTGTGCAAACCTGGACAAGAACTACAGGAAACGTATGATCTCTGTAACTGCAAACAAAGGTTTCTGTACTAAATATTTAATTCTGCTTTTCTGATGTATCAGATACTTATGTCATGCAATAAAATGCAAATTAATTACTTAAAAATCATACAATGTGATTTTCTTGATTTTTGTTTTAGATTCCGTCACTCACAGTTGAAGAGTACCTATGATAGAAATTACAGACTTCCACATGGTTTCTAAGTGGGAAAACCTGCAAAATCAGCAGTGTATTAAGTACGTGTTCTCCCCAATGTAAATGACATTATTCCTAAGCTGATCAGATCTGTCAATATTGAATTCTAAAAGCAGGTGTGACATGTGCCTGCTGACTCCAGAAGAACTTACAAAAGAAATGTTGGTGATTTCGGTACCCGAAAACACCTTAAATTCTGATAACAATTTCGGTACCCTCAGAAGATACATTCTTGCATATTCCTACTCCTATCTTCTGAGGGTACCGAAATTGTTATCAGAATTTAAGGTGTTTAGTGTTTTGAATATGACATATGTTACAATATTATTTTAATTATAAATATTGTTTCTTTTGAAACCAAAATGAGTTTTACCATCCTAGCAAAAATCTTAATCTTTACTGTACATTGTGTAATTAGTTGAGAAGAAAATACTGTAACAACGGTCAATGGAAACCAAAAGTTTTAACCGATTGAGGGTGGGATTCAAACTCACCCCAAAAAATGAAGTAAACAATTGAAATCACAGGCTGTTCCAACTTGCGTGAATTACATCACGGCAACTCAATGTGACTCAGTAGTGTGTACGGACCCCACATGCCGTTATGCACTCCTGACAAAGTCTGGGCATGCTCCTGATCGGAGGATGCACTGTGTCCTGGGGGATCTCCACCCAGACCTGGTTTAGGGCATCACTAAGCTCCTGGACAGTCTGTGGTGCTACTTGGTGGTGTCAGATGCACCAAATCCCAGAGGTTCTCAATTAGATTCAGGTCTGGGGAACATGAGGGCCAGTCAATGGCATCAATGCCTTCATAATCTAGGAACTGCCAGGCCATATGAACCCGGTGCATTGTCCGGCACCAGGAGGAACCCAGGGCCCATTGCACCATCATAAGGTCTGACAATGGGTCTGAGGATTTCATCCCAGTACCTAACAGCAGTCAGGGTACCATTGGTTAGCACATGGAGGTCAGGGTGACTCTCCAAGGGTATGACTCCCCAGACCATCACTGACCCACCGCCAAACCACATGCTGGATAATGTTGCAGGCAGCAACGGTCACCACGGCGTCTCCAGACTCTTTCACGTCTGTCATTTTCTCACAGTGAACCTGCTCATTCTGGTGTTCTCTGGCAAATGCCAATCGAGCTGGAGGATGTCGGGCCCTCATGGAGTCTGTTTCTAACAGTTCGGTCAGAAACATGTACACCAGTAGTTCACTAGAGGTCATTTTGTAGGTCTCTGGCTGTGCTCCTCCTGTCCCTCCTCACACAAAGGAGCAGATACCGATCCTGCTGCTGGGTTGTTGCCCTTCTACGGCCTTCATATGGTCTGTTGTGTCCACTTGAGCAGCTAAGGCACACTACTATGTCCTCCCTAATACAATAGCAACCAAAAAACAAGCAATAAATCTATTCTTTACAAATCTATCTATATCTCTATAGCCCAAACAAACATGAATCTGTTTTGCAACTGTGTTCGTTGAACCACAGAATTGAAATCATCTCCAATCCCCTATTATAGGCATATCAAACAGCAATTTTTAAAAACGTCTTGTACCGAGTAATCATTTGACAAAGTCATGAATGTTTATAATGATTATTAGTATTATTAGAGACATTTATATTTCCAGTTGTTGGTTAGGGGTGTAAATAAAAAATTTGACCACATATGATTGGCCACCTTACTATTTAGTTTGTTTAATTACATTATAATTTATTTTTTATTGTATTACAAATTTCAGATCTTAGTCTTCTCTGAAGTATGTACTAGAAAGTTGTCGCTAGCTTCCTTGCCTTCTGGCAAAGAAAAAAGACTGATCACTTTGATATCACATGATGTCTGGTCTGTCGTGCAAGTCAAATTTCACGAATTGCAAAATATCACGAATTGCCACAATTTCCATACATTACATTTTAAAGAGCAACATTTTTTTTTTTTACCTCCATACATTTCTATAAGAAATTGCGGTGGGCTAGCTGTAACAATATATTGATTAGCAAAACATACCGTTGCTTTCCAGTGCATTTAAATTTAGAACTTCTCAGAGTACTTCTCAGAGTAAAACTAGAAATGTCCGATAATGCAGATAGTAGGGAGACGTTAGCTACTATTTACAGAAGAGAGCTAGCATCAGAGGAGCGAGTTACGTTCAAAGCAACAAACTCAACTGACCATTCTGCCAAATGAACACAATTCTATAAAATGTCTATACAATTTGTAAGAACTTTAGATGCGATGGAAGAAATCACAGAAAATATATTGCTGACAGACTGATTTATTTAGGGGGGGCTAATTAATATTTTAATTAGCCCCCCCTATGAAAATAGCTATGGAGAGCTAAGAGAACAGATTTGAACATAGTTTGTTTTATTATATATATTTATCTCATTTGGAAAACCCAAGGGCTTAAAGAGTACATTAGGTACCCATTAAGCCCATGCCAGACAATAAACATGTAACATAAATGAATTATACATGTATAAATGAATTATTGACACTTCAAATGAGAGATAAGACTTTCATGTTAACTAAAATGTTTGCATTTAAATTGGGGTAGTCAATATATTACATGGCCTAATAGGGAAGTTGATGGGCCTAATAGGGAAGTTTACCCAAATCAAAGGAACCATCATTCTGCAAATATAAGGGCAGTTCTTAGGCACCACAGACTGCCTGGATCCTGCCCTACTGGCAATATACCACAAACCCTGAAGGTGCCTTACTGCTTTTATGAACCGTTAGTCAACAAAATTAGAAGTGCTGAAAAATACAAACGTAAAGTGTTATACTCATGGTATATGGTTTCATGCACCCCTTTCAGCCAAACAGTATTTCAGAGGATGAGACAAAATTAATATTACTCTGGATGATCTATTATCTATATCTATATATCAACACAAGGGCCTGCTATTGTAGGTTACAGAACTATCCATTTGATGTGCTTCTTGACGTCATTGTGTTATTAAGTTGTCTTCAAGGATTCTGGGGTGGTTTTGGCACAAGGGCTAAATAACTGTATTAGGTTATTGAGCTGTCAGTTTCTCTATAGGAGGGTTTGGCAGAGATATTTAAATGTGTTCTCTGTTCTTGCCTTTTATCTATTAGTGAGGAGAACACAGAGGGAAGCAGGACCCTGAGAGAAAACAATTTCATCCATTCCAAAAAACAGAGGCCCCAATTTCTCTGCCTTCCAACCCAATCAAAAGCGGCCCAGTATCTGCAATCATGGTGTGTGTGTGTGTGTGTGTATCAGAGAAACCAGCAGCTTAAATGCATCCCATATGAGTGGAAATCTGCACTTTCAGTTACAGCAGAAAGCATATGAAGTCTTATTCTAATGCAGGCTCCTGCAACTTCCATTCCGAAAACAACTCACCCTGGCCACTACAAAAGGGGCAGTTACATATTTTTTTTTTTTAAATGAAACATTGGAATATTCATTTGTCAGTGAAACGTGGCACAGTTTTGTCACGTGTCAGGATTACCTACGTGAGTAAGGAAATGAGCTCACCGACTGCTTCACTCGTGCTTTGTTTTGTCTGCAAGGTTAGGTAAACAGAACACAACGTCATCACACCACTGTTTACAGTGGAACAGCTAGATGATCTGCTACCATGGAACATTACCTACAACTCTTAAGTGTGCTAAGTGGACTAGTGGCATTTTCAGGCAAATTGACATACGGTCCTTTTCCTTCCATATCTATCCAAAATCTATCCATTAACAATCCATTTTCAACAGCAACATGGCTACCATGTTTACGATCATCATAAATTCTCGCATGTTTTTGTGATAGCCCTACCAGGGCACATCACCTGACACCAGTTACTGGTCAAGGTGCAAAGGGCTCTAGCCATTAGGTAAAGCAAAAAAACAAAACAAAAAAGGAGGCGTGCTAGTTAGATGATCATTCTCATCTGTGATTGGTGCTTGGAGAGGGTGGGCGGGTTCAGACACAGGTTAGAGCGGTTCCTCTCGGGATGAAGCCTACAATCCCCAGCAGAACCAGGGTCTTGTAGGTTCATCGCAGAGGCCTGGTAGAAGACTGAAGAATGTGGTATTTTATGGGCTCCCAACGGGGAGCTTGTTTTCACAAGACTGAACACTTCAGCTTAGCTGGAAGGTAGAGCCTTCACCTCAGTCTCAGACCTCTACTCTGTACTGTGGCAGGAGGTCCCAGTTATAGAAAATGTGCATCTTCTTTGAAGTCTAAAATCCTGCGGTGAAAACATTCTACGATAATGACATAACATTACGGCGAACAGGTGATTATGCTGCCGCACAGAAACAAAGCACTGTTTCATTGAGACACCACTGTGTGTGGTTCCCAAGTATCTCCAGGAGGTTCCAGAGGGTGAACAGGTGCTGCAGTTAAGGTCTACCTGTGCACTGAATAGGCCAGGAATCACGAGCCGGACAGTCCCTAATCACATGCAGCCGCCTCCGGAAGCCTTGTTCCTGAAGGTGAAGTATTGGGGAGACAAAACTACAGTAATTCCATTGGGACAATAAAACAAACAAGCTCTTAAAATTATAGCAAGCCTTAGTAAACAGACCCAGTCCTCTGGGAGCTGATGTACAGCGTGGTGAGTTTAGTTTTTCCATTGCGTGGGCCAAACCTCTCCATATGCTTAACTGTACCACATGACCAGCTAACACACATGTATATACACACACATAAAAACATATCTACTACCCAGCCATGCGCTGCAGGGAATGTTGATGAACCCTTAACGCCAACTCTCCAGTGACTGGAAGATCAACCAGTCAACATTGTGTGTGGCATGCCCAGACCTGCAGGGCTGTGGACCATCCAAGAGGGTAGAGACCAGGGCAGAGACCCTGAGGAGCGCATTGCCAGACTGGATAACGGCTCAGTAACGAGCACAAATACACAAAAACACATGACTGAATTTTGGTGTGTAAAAACAGAAAGGTTGAAATGTATACACTGCTGCATGTAGTTTGTTTGCACGTGTGTACATTTGGACGTGCATTTGCGTCTCTTGAAGAACGGAAATACCCAGCAGGGTCAAGCAAGGATATGCAACAGAAAATTAACTGATATTGGTACATTACCACAATTGGTTCAAGTTATTACATTATTCAGAATAAACATTGTCATTCACTGGATAATGCACTAACCACTGGCTACCTTAAGTAATTACTTCAAGATTTGATTACATTTTCTGGGCAAGCTAGTTCATGTACACGTTTAATAGGTGAAACATTAATAAGGAAATACATCTACCAGTGCTACTGTATTCACAGTCCTTACATAAACACTGGGCTTTGACCATGTTTGGATGACATCGATCTGTCTGGTCTGTACTACCACGTGACAGTGTGAAACAACTGGATGCACAAAGGAAAATAATCGGTGGTATCAGAAGAATGGGAAACGCTGGTAGGAATAAGAAATGTGTTGGGTGAGTGAGAAGAGGGAGGGGGTGCAGGGGCTACTGTCAGCTCAAAGACACATCCCCTCTGCGTCACATCACTACTCCCCCCCTCTCCATCGAGCCACTCCCTCTGCGGTCAGACAGAGGCCAACACTTCAGCTCACTGCGGGATGTTGTAGGGGCACGCGCACCCAGCGAGGGAGGGAGAGCGCTGATGGGGGGGGGGGGGGGGGTCTGTGACAGTACACGGGCAGGCCCCGCCCTCCACGCCACTCATAACTCAGGCCTGTCGGTGTGTCCAAACCACAGACCGCGCTTCCCGCTACAGCAGCCGATGCCTTTGGAACGGAGCGTAAAGCGGCTGGGCCCGGAGCCTCCTGCCTGCTAATGCGGCACACACGGAGACTGTGCACTCGTCCATTAACGTGTCAGAGATCCACTGTGTTCTTCTGGCACGCTTCTCCGCTAACATGCAAAACAACCGCACAGACCATGGCATTCAATTCCCGGTTTTGACCGTACCGTTCTGGTCAGGGTGGGATCTCCAGCAGATACCGACTCGGCGGTGGTCTCGATCATGGTGGTGGTCTCGATCAGAGGAGTGGGAGTGGTGCCTAATGAGCGGAGAGCAGGAACACCGAGGTCTGGCTGTGTGTACCCTACCGGTGGCCGTTCGCAGCCTATTTACATTTCATATAAGAGACGGGCGCAGCGGCCAGCCTGGTTCAGTGGGTAAACAGAGCCTGCCTGGCCCACTCTAGTATCCAGGCAACTGGGACCCAGATTGGCGCTGCAGCCCCCAACCAGAGCACATTCATTTGATTATAGGCCTTTGTGGGAACGGGAAAAGCAGAGGGCATGGATTAGGGCTGTGAGCGGGCCGAGCTCTCATCTCACCTGGCGGGACAAGACAGGAGCTCTATTCAGCCCAGACCGGGTCACCGGTCAATCCAACAGTCTGGGCTCAGAGCAGCACTGGGACATGGGGAGGAAACGAATCACGTCATCAGGTATTCTGAGCACGACAGCTCCCCCCTAAAACTCCCTCTGTAAGGTGGAGAGAGACAGAGCACACGGTCCAGAGCAGCTCAGAGGTGCTACTGAAATGCATCTTTGGTAAATCACGCCGTCTCTCTCCGCCAGTGACCTTGGAGAATTGAGGCGGGGCCATATATTCTGCCATGCGTCTAGGAAAGCGAGAGAGGCCGGGGGAAAAATGGCTCCTCTTTTCATTCGCCAGCCCCGGTATCATAAAGCTTCATCTGTTCACCTCGGACTCAGTCATCACGGCACCGCCGCCCCAAGGCCCTCCGCACACCCCAACCTCCCCTCTCCTATATCCAAAGCTCAGCATCTGATCCAACCATCTCCTGGCCAAACAGAAATGAGAGAATTCACAGGCAGAGCGCCTGACACTGCCATAACAATAATAATACACACTAGGCCTGTTGCCTAGCAACACTGGGACGAGGCACATGTACCCAACGAGCTGACAGAACGTGTGTGTGTGTGAGAGAGAGCGAGAAGGGGGAGGGATGGAGTGGAAGCCAACATAGCTCCAGTAATAACGCTAATGTGTGCCCCTGAATACTAAGCCTAGTCAGCCACAAGGATCCATTTCTGCCCTTAACTTCACCTTCTGGAAGAGAATGGCTATTTTGCCTACAGTCTAATGAGAGGTGAGGATATTCTTCATTAAATATCTAACCAGACAACCCAGGCAGCCACAACAAACCAGTCCAGGGTTCTTTTGGTGCTCTAGTTCTCCAGGCTTGAGATGCTCGTCGTGTAGTCATGTAGCCTCAAGTCCTGGCTGGCCCCTGAAAAAACTAGTGTCAACGCGGACGGAGAGCCATTTGACAGAGGAACAACTGGGCAGTTTCCACTAGGAAACCATGCTAGCCAGCTAACAGACTCCCTACAACCAAGCAACGTCATCTCATATTTGTTTTGAATCAGTCGAAGGAGAGAGACGGCCATTTGAGTTGCTTGTACCTAGCTGCATCCCTAACGACAGTGGTTCTCAAACTATTTGGGTTTATGTTATAGAACATTAATCAGGGAAAACCTGACAATCAGGGACCATCTTGAGAAAAAAGTCTTAGTATCCTTGAAAAGCGCTGTATCAAAATAATGCATTCATATTATTATAAGACAATCTCCATATCAATCCACCTCCAAAATGTTAACCAAATAGCTGCACCACAAACTCTGCTCACCTTCCTGCATCTCGATGTACTATACTGATACTGTAAATGTGTACAACTGTAAACCCATGTATGATATATATCTACCAGTCACATCCAATTATCTTACACAGCACCCACTGTGGAATGCTATGTCAACTTTGACTAGATGTTGTGTATTTAGTGTAAATCTGGGAGGAAGTACAAATGCACTTTGAGAATAAAGTTTGTTTGTTTTACACATGATTGGACAGTGACGTAGCCTGAATAACAGAAGAAATTAAAACCCAGCGGTTATTTGGAGGCTACAACATTTTGGGTCAGTTTTAACTGAGGATGTTGTAGTGGCAGAAACAGGGCAGAACACACATTTCATCTGGACAAAAACAAGTTGAGTTTTAACCACCCACATAGCTACATTTATGATTTAATCTTTGGGCTGCCATTTCATAGCCTGGGTTGGTAAAAATAACAAATTAGACAACTTATCATGCAAGTACTGTACCACACAATTTGATAGCTAGCACATGATTGAAATTAGCCAGAGTTCCACTTCTGGGCAGGCACTCCGACCATTTGACAGTGGACAAGTTGGTTCTGCAGTGCCGGCCTGTCTGCCTCCTTAAGCCAATGTTTACAATGAAGATGAAAAAAGAAGCCAACGTACCGAACGTTGCGTGTCTTGTATGGGGTTGATAGGCCGCCTAAACAGACCGCCTGTTTGGAAAACACTTCTGTTTACAATATCCTAGGTTACGGTTACCAGGTGAAACAGTCACGTTTGTTGTACAACATGTGGTCCTGTAATCCCTGCAGGGTTTGGGTACAGGAACCGTGGAGGAAGGTGGAGCAGCTAGGTTAGAAATCCATATAAATACAGAGAAGCATCAGGATCTAGTCTCAACCACCAAAAAGCAGAGAAAAGATGGATCTCCAGCCAGTTGAGGAAGGGAGGCTTACAGTGCATGGTTGAATTAACCAAGTCTTGGGCCCTGGGAAGGAACATTTAAATTCCAACCTCTTAGCAACTGAGATCATTTATTTTCATTTATATGACTTGTTTATTTTCTTAAGATCTGGCCATGGCCATCTGGCAGTTTTTCGAAAGATTTTACACCAGTACGAGAAGGACGGCATTAGGGGTAATGCGTACACCCCACATTATGTTATGAAGCGTTATGGCCTTAATAAAATGGAGGCAACTTGTTCAACAGAAGTAGGGATCGGTACCCCCGATTTCCCCTGATTAATGACTCCTTATCGAGAATTACGGTGGAGAGGCACTTCAGGTAATTAAGAGCTCAACCAGGAAGGAAGGGGGTCCCCGATTGGCATGAGAGGAACTGGGGTGGCTGAGGAAGGATCGAGGAGACAGACGGATTAAAGCGGCCACAATAAGAAGACCCAGGATGCTGTTCTGACGGTTTCTAAGCGAGCCACGGTCCATGCTCCTCTGCCGTCACGGAAGATGGCGAGGATGCAGGTTTAGACAGGGCTTCAGCTGAAGGCAGCAAATCCAGCCCAATCCTACCTCGACGTGGTGGAGTAGGATCGAGGGTGCAGTCAATTACTCCACCCCTCCCTCCTTATGGAAAGTTAAGGCCCCGGCCTCACCAGCAGTGGGATAGGCCCCGAACGGTTAGTGGATGTCCACCTGCTGGCGAACACCGAGCCATTTAAAGAAGGCTGTCTCAGAATGCATATGTCCCAAGTGACCAGCAGAGCGTGTAACAGCCGTCTAATCACAGGTGCATTTCCATTGGGCCTGTCAGCAGCTGGGATGGCGCGACTAACGCTACACCGGTCAGGGAGACAATGCCACGCTAAACAACAAAGTCTAGCTCACTCCTGTGGCGGCATAGCTCTAATGTGTGTTATATCTTCATTTCCTTGGGCCCGGTTTAGTCTCATTACAGTTCGGCAACAGGGGAGCATCAGACCAACGCACTAAATGTGCTTCTCAACGACAGAAATACATCAGACATTAACCTCCATCGAATCAGAATAAATCCCAACCGTGATAAACAAGGTTAGGCCATCTCTCCTCCTGTCCCTGTGAGTGCACACGGCAGCGGGGGTAATCTAAATTGTTCCTCCAAGCTCGACGGCCAATCCAGTAGAATAGATAGACTGAAGGTGTTGGGATTACCCTGATCAGCTTCTCATAAACCCTCTTTCACACATACACACGTACGCACTTTGGCTCCTGCACACTGTAACACGCCTCTGCATTTTACTCATCTCCTACACACAGTGTCCAGTAGCCAAAATGCGTGTTTGTGTGTAACACGCAACCACCCCGCGGTCAACTCCAGCCCTGGACACAGACTGCAGATCAGGGGTCTGGGCCCTGGACACAGACTGCAGATCAGGGGGCCGGGCCCTGGACACAGACTGCAGATCAGGGGGCCGGGCCCTGGACACAGACTGCAGATCAGGGGGCCGGGCCCTGGACACAGACTGCAGATCAGGGGGCCGGGCCCTGGACACAGACTGCAGATCAGGGGGCCGGGCCCTGGACACAGACTGCAGATCAGGGGGCCGGGCCCTGGACACAGACTGCAGATCAGGGGGCCGGGCCCTGGACACAGACTGCAGATCAGGGGGCCGGGCCCTGGACACAGACTGCAGATCAGCAGTCTAACCGGTGTTGTCACCTGGCAGACCGGGAACCGCCACAGCATCCTGACCTCCACGCAGCCGAGGACCAGACACTAAAACCCACCCTCATTCAGAGCCTAGGCCACATTAATAACACACAAGCCGTCCGTGCTCTGACCACATGGATCAGGGGCACAGTAACCATCCGCTTCCACATCAGCGGCGGGGCCCCTCCAGGAAACGGCGAGAGTGGCGCTCACACACAGGCCGATAACAATTGGAGTAAGAGCGGTGGCTGCTGCCAAGCTGAATCACATCAGGGCGGGTCTACTGCCGGGGGCGGGGGGGCGGGGGACAGCCCAACGACCCCCTCACAACGGCCCTCCTTTCAATTCAACACCCCTGAACTGAAACGCAGACACGCTGCCGGGGGGCCGACGTGTTCACACGTTTCCTATGATATCACCCTCTGAGATGAAATGCTCGCTATCAGGACACTGGGGCGCTACGGGCAACATTTGAAAGGACACACGCCTCTGAACCCATGAACATTCAGCTCAGGTGTCTCCCGTTTAAAGAGCTGAATCAAATGAAAGGACAGAGGAGCCGGGAATATCTAGCACGATGGCTCTTCACAAACAGCGTTCAGCGTGAATGTTACTGCCTACCATTTAGTGTGGGTATGTGCGCGTGACTGCGGGTGAAGTGTGTGTGTGTGTGTGTTCATAAGAGAGTTAAATGTGAGACGCTGGGGCTGCATTAATTAAGGATTATGGGAAGAGGTAAAAATAAGCATGGCACGGAGCGGGATAATGAACAAAGTGCCAGGAAGGAACAGAGGGAGATGGGATGTGACCTTTACCAACATGAAAATGAAAACAACATCAAAACATGCAGCTATCGATATCTTGAGACGCTGCCTTCCGAGGTAGGGTGCGCAACAATTAATATAGAGCCCCCCCGGAGTTCTGCAAGTGTGAAGACAACTCTTTCAGAACACCATCTTGTTTCGGTTCACACATATTGCTTGGTTTTCCTGCGATTGACAGACAATTCAGCTTGGTTGATCTCGAACATGAGGGTGGAAACTCAAATGCTATTACGATTATGCAAACAGAACTAAGTTTACCTAGCGTTAGTTTCTCCATCGTGCAATGTTTACAAGCCGTAAGTGATGGGGGTGGCAGGTTTGCCACAGAACCCATGGCTGGAGACGTTCCTCAGAGCGCTCACACAGGCAGTTGTCCCAAACACCCGATGAAACCCTCAACGGACCAATGCGGCAGTCAGAGGACTGTCCTTAGAGCACCCATTCAACATGGAACCTCAGGGTGAACAACACACGAATAAGATCACACACAATCCACACATCTCTGGTTCCATGAAAAGCCTGAGGAGACCTTGCTCTGTGAAAAGTTGAAGGGGACAGTTGGATCTGTAAAAAGTCCAACCGGGTGTTGCTCTGTGAAAAGCTGAAGGAGAGAGTAGCTCTGTATGAAGTCAAAGGGGAGAGTTACTCAGTGGGAAGCTGAAGGGGAACCAAACAGAATGTTAATTTGTCTTGCTGCAGCAGTAGCAGTGGCAGGAGAGGCTGCTCCTTCAGATCCCAAATGAATTATATATCAATGGGCAAGATGAAAGGCCTCTTATAGCACAGCAGTCAGTGATGGGGCGGGGCCTGGAGGGATCCAAACTGCCAGCTAGGAGGTGGCTGCCTAAAGACGGTACCGCCAGGGATCAACTGTGTGTGTGTGTGTGTGTGTGTCGGGACGGAGGGAACCAGTCGGCTGGAAATCACTGGAAGCTTGGCCAAGGTGAACGTCACACTCTAACAAGCTCAGAAGTTATTTCCCGATGCCCACGCCCCCCCCCCCCCGAGGCACACTGTATAACTTTGGAACATGTTCTCCACCTAGCACGCTCCCTCCCACTGGCAATTAGAGCCACAGATGACCTGGGGCAGGCTCTTTACTTCTGAACACATTCACCTCCAACGTAGAGTCACTCCCTGCTCCTTCCCTATCCTGTCTGGAATGTTTTCCTCTTGTACATCCATTCTTACTGCTACAATTTGGAATCAACATTGGCACCCACCAAGCCTTCATGTCCCTCCCGGCCGACAGAGTGACAGTGTCCTCAGCCGGCCAGCCCTGAACCACACAATGGAACAATCAATAGCCTCATTAGACAAAGTAGACCAGAACCAATTAGTGGTTGGGCCAAGTGCCGTCTAAGAACCCTTCCAATCAATCAATGACACTGGTCAACATACTTTGTTTCCAATGGTTAGGCGATGTGCACGACAGGTCAGAAAGGATGAGAGGGGATGAGCGTAAAGGCAATGGCGTCCATCTGTCCTCCATCACCATCTTGCAGAACCCATAGAGAGCCTGCAGTACTATCCAGGACACGACTATCCAGGTCAAGAGCATACCGCCATACTCAGAGCCAAATCACATCAGGGGAGGGGGAAACGTCGCCAAGCCCCCCCGCCCCACCCACCAACCAACACGCCCATCAAACACGCCCTCACACAGGCCATCCTTTCAATTACACACCCCGGAACTGATACAAACACACTGTCGGAGGCCGACACCTTTTCCAAAGCAATTGGCTCAGAGAATCAGGAGGCTGCAGAAGAGTTGGCCCGACCAGCCACAACCACTGTTCAACTGAGCAGAGACCATCAATCACCCACTAAGTCACACTGGCACACCTGCCTGCACACCTCTTCTCGATACAGAGGTATATATTATGATGCTGCCACTGACCACTGGCTGCTAGCGCTGTTATTGTTTGGTTACCATCACTTCTGTAGCATTGTTTGGCAAGAATCTCTGAAACTGTTGTCAAATAAAGTTCCCCAAATGAATCATGCTTCCCAAAACATTATGGTGTCAATAACAGTACAAGATCTAACAATGCTATTCCAAACATTGGTCGCAGGCTTGAGCCGTGTTCCCTCGTCATTTTAACAGTCCCCTTTGAGGTTCCTCTCTGAACCACTGTGACAGCAGACTACAGTGTGAGCCAGACACTCTCCCAGGCCAGGCCGCATCGAGCGCTAACGGAGGGCTGTCACTCGCGTCGAGGGGAGGGGGCAAGCTGGTGTGTTGCCCGTCCACGAGTGGCTACCCGTGTTATCTGTGTGAGTGGAGTAGACATGTTCACCACCGACAGGCGGGGGAGGGGGGTCACAGACAGAAGGTGTGTCCTGTTTCAATAATAAATATGTTGATGCCTTAGCTTCTCTGGCACGACAGAGGGAGGAGGGGAGGACGGGACAGAACGAGAGCGAGAACTGAAGTGTACAGAATGTGTTTAGTGAAATGCCGTACCACTACACTGCTTCGGCAATATCCACAAATTGTATTTCATGCCAATAAAGAAATATGAATTTGAGAAGGAAAGGGGAAGGAATAGGCCTAGTAGCAATAAGCTCACAACATGATTTCATAAGGCTGATTGAAAGACAGATAAAGAGCAGCGTTCCTCCCCCCTCACGGACCAGACCATGCAGCAGCAGCCACTCTGAATTCCGAGCACAGAGCCTCACGCTGCACTGCATTCTGGGAAGCCCTCTCTATTAGCCAAGCTAGGTCGACGTACACACACAGGCCTTGTTCAGGAGAGCAGATGGAATTGGGAGGAGGCGGGGTGGAGGAAGAAAGGAAGTCCCGCTCCCTCACAGTCAAGATGACCTCTTACTTTTAGAACAGCCGCTAGGCTCGGAGAGACAGCTAGCTAGCAGAGAGCCGTGCAAGCGCAACACAACGCCGGAGTGGAGGCACACAGGCACAACGCCCATTCTATGCCTGGCCATGGACATGATGGGAGGGCAGCCTGGCCGTGTCAGTCCCTGGGGCAGCACTGAACCAGACTAGCACCATTTGCCCTGGTGCTCCCTCCCTCAAAGTGATTGCAGGGCAGAACAGAGTATGAGTCCCTTTACACTCCAACAACTGCCGGGAAAACAATTCAAACAACATTAAGAAAATATGTAAAGACTATTTTCGATAGAGAAACACTTGGGGCTTCATGAGGTAAAACTTTGGACAGACCACTGACTAGGAAAGCTGTTCATCTGGTAACTAACTTCCCCTGAATTCTGTTCATGGACCTGGAAGGACATACGTCAACGCTCCAACTCCAATACACCATACAGGAAGTAACTGGCGAAAATGTGCCCCACATAAGATCGAAAGGTGAAGTGCAATCATTTACATTTCCACAATAAGTCCCGTTGGTTTACATAATTATTTTTCCGCAGTGTAAAAATGCTCTACGTCATAAACCCCTCTGGCACAGCATTCCTAGTGAAGATCAGTAAACACGGACAGTAATGACTGCAGTTAGAGGGCTCCAGCCTGGGCTCCAAGGGCTTTTTAAGAGGCCCTGAGCAGCCTTACTGATTTTAATATATGTCTTTAATGCAAGTGTTTACATAAAGCAAACCCGTTCACCACTTTAACCCAGGCTCCTTGCATCATTTGCGACTCCAGCAGAATTTACTGAGTGGAGTAACACTCTCAGGGCACCCATCCATACCCAGTGACAGTCTGTCTGGCTGTGGTATTATAGAAATGAGGGGGAAGACTGGCTTAATGGTAGTAATATACCAATGAGAAAACCATCAGTTTCATCAGAGCAATTTGCATGAAGTAAGAAGTTTACATCTGCACTGAATGGTTCTCTATGGGGGTGGTTGGCTGGGCTAAAATGGCCCCAGCCTGCTCAAGCCACCGGAACATGGCTGTGGGGGAGGTCCCAGCCAAATACTGGGTCTTTGGGACGCTCTCGCCCCAGCTACGGGCCAAGTACTGTGTAAAACAAAAGATCTGAGTCACAAGACAGCCCCGGCGGTGCCGGTCAGCTGAACACGACACTCCATCCACAACGTGACCACATGTGGGGCCAGTGTCAACAATGACTAACGAATCCTGACCAATGTTTGCACTTTGACAAGCAGACACGAAATCAAAAGTCCCCTCGCGTTCAGGGCCGGGTAGTGCCCTTCCCATCCGAGGCTTGGTTGGCAGCATTTGGAAAAGCACTTGTACACTAAAGCGCCCATAGCAGGGCCGTATATAAATCTTGGTCCAGGCCCCAAGCAGGACAAAGAGACCTGGCTGTTGAGCGTCGGCCTTCTTCAGGCATAAGCAGGCAGGGAGCAGCACTGTTTGGCCCCTATTGGGTTTCAGCCTCTGAGTGAACGGACTGGCCTCTGTCACAATAGACACTCTGTACTGGAGCCTCATTGTGGGAGTGGGGAGGCCGTGACCCGTCGGGGGAGGGGCGGGGGGTGTAAAAGTGGGACGAAATGGGCAGGTTTGACTGAAACCGTTGTGGCTCACTAGTCAAACTATGTCTCCCCTCCGTAACGTTACAGAACACAAAGTAATGACCTGTCCAGCAGAAACTAAAGTGGCACTCGAGTGACATGACGTGAAAGCGCAGAGTCAATCGTTCGCATTGTCTGTGGGGAGTACACAGCATGCAAGCCCACTGGTTAAACAGACCACCAGAGTAAAGCACGGCCGAGCTTTTAAACCACCCCAACCTCAACTCTGAAGCCAAAACAGCAGACTGACTTATCACAAGTTGGGTCTACGGAAGGGAAAGACGTGAGACCACACACTGGTATGGCCCAGCGAGGCGTTGAGTGAGAGGATAGATCTGTATGGGTTCCAGCCCTGCTCTCCGCTGAGTGGAAACCCCAGTCCTTTACAGAGATGCAGGCCTGAGGGGATCCTTCTTGCCTTTCTCACCAGCATCAACACTCCATCTGCGCTGAAGCAGCGAGACACCTCCACACACCAGACGCACGCAATTAAGACAGTCAAAGCTACAACTTCACCCTCTGGAAATTGACGGCAGTCACAATGCAGGGACCATGGCTAAACGACAGAGAAATGTCCGTCAACAGACAGGAGGGACGTCCCTCGCCGGTTCAGCCTGTTTCTCTAAGAACTGGTAACTATCTCTGAACCGCCCAGTCCGGCTTCACGTTATGTCAGACAGCCTCCCATGGCAGGCCTCGGCACGGTGCTCTCCCTTTCCCCCGCCACGCTCCCTCGCTCTCCCAGCCTGGAATTTCCTGTTGACGGCCCACTGCAAATGCTCCACTCGCTCCCCTGGAAAAATCAGACAAGCTGTAAAACATTTTCTCTCCACTGGCAGGAAGGCAATCAGCGAAGGGAGGATACGGGAGACTGGGGGGAAAAAGAAGAGACGAGAGAAAAAGCGCCGTAGAGCGTTCGGGCGCCCCGTCGCACCAGCCGTGAGCCCTAATTACCCGGGCAGGGGCGGGGCCCGGTAAGGCTGTAATGACACACCACTGCTCAGAGATACCGACACCTCCAGGGAGCACAATGGAGATGATGCCCCCCCCACCGGCCTGGGCAGCCTGCAGCATGTGACCGGGCAGGCTGACATGTGGAGTATAGAGTGAGCTGTTGATATAATATGCCTCAATCAGATAAGCCGGGCCACGGAGACAGAGGAAGGGAACAGCAGGTATGCCGGCCCGGGGTAGGGCGGCCTTGCGTGCAACAGACTGGAGGCCTTATGGGGGGTAGGACTGAGTGCCGTTTCGGCCGGGTAGAATGAAGGGCCCCTGGTCTTACCAGTTTAACAGCAGGGGAGTGGGGTCCTCGCCTGCCTGGGCGTCCGGATGACAAGGGGCACATTGAGACTGGGGAGAAGGGAGAGATGACACAAGCGTAAGAAGCTGCACACTGCATTCGTTGACCCTGCCCTCCAGAATGCTACCATGTCCCCCCACCCCCAGACCCACGCTGTCGCTTTAGCCCCCGCAGCGCCGTGACCCGGTACGCCGTTGATCCCAAATGGGCAAGGCCGACAATGAACGATCGTCTGACCCGGCTAGGTGATGTCACAGGGGGAGGTTTCCGTGAGGGGGGGGGACGGACTGCGGAGGATGGCGTAGCGTCTCCCGTCCCTCGGCGCGCACCCCTGTGGAGAAGTGACTCATGGGAGTTGCTCCTTCAATTCGGAGGGGGGCTTCCCACGGACGAGAAGGGAGATGTACAGAGGGCCGGACTAAAGGATGGGCTGCTGTAAGTAGGCCAGGCCCATGGAGCCCTTCATCAGGCTCCTAAATGCATGTGACAGGCATCTGCCCTTGGCCTCTGCATGCACACACATCACCCCCAAAACCACACAACTGTGAGGACCCCCCCTCCCCCTTGGTGGTGTAAAACACACGATTGCATAACAGCATGTGGGGAGCTGGTGGCCCCTGTGCAGGATTGGGGGTGGGGGGGGGGGGGGTCCGCTGAGCAGAAGGCAACATTCATATGCAGATATCGGGCCATGAGTTGAAAAAAGGAGAAGAATTGCCTTCCCACACTGGAACCAATTCCTTCCTGCACAGGGAATAGGAAGAGAAAAACAGAAATCGGAAAAAAAAGAATAATATGAAAACAAAGAGATTACACACCTTCTTTCCAGCAGCCAGTGTTACCTTCCAGAGGGCTGACTTTATAAGCCATACGAGACAAAAAGCAGGAAGGACTTAATATGGATTTGAAACCCATCTGCAGTCAGGCCTCAGCAGCCAACAGGTAGAAAAGATTTGGGGATGTAGCACGGAGGGTCAAGTCCTGCTCCACATAATGGCCCTATTTTGTCAGCAACATGGCAACTTAAAGAGCAGAGAACCACCCCTGTGGGCTAACAACTTGGTTGGTATGGTCAGCACTAAGACAAATACCTCTCTGCTATATTTCCAACAAATGGCTTTTGTCTTTTTCTGGTTGAAGTCACGGTGCATCCCCAGGCGGGTCAGTCAGAACGGGCCTAGACACATGCACCCTGGAACGCCATGTCATACAGTTGTGGACATAGAGTGAATATTAGTCCCATTACACTTTCAATAGGTTAAGAATAACAACATTGACTTGAAAAGCAGGACCAAATTTATTTTGCAAACCTAATTTAGAAAGGCGACAGTCAACATTGGCGAAATGAAGATTCCACAGCATTTCATTTGAATGCACAGACTTGGATAAGATAACTGCCATAAAATACTCCCTGCCATCAATGAGCTTGTTATCTTTCTATGGTAAAATAAACCCACAGAAAAATCTTATTCTTAAGTGTTTGAGGGCTGCGCTTCAACTGCTGTTTTCTACATTTGCTACAGGATTTCCATGTGATTTCCATCTGTGGTCTTTACCAGCCACAAAACAGCCCAGCGTTTAATCCTGACTCCGTCTGGGCAGCTTTTTAATGTGTTTGGTGTTGTTGTCCTGCATCCATACCATCAATCTTCAACACATTCACAGGATTTGGAAATCGGGTTAAACATCGCACATCAAAAAAACGTCTGCCGATCCGGATGTCCAGTCCCAGCGGAACAAAGGCAAGCCCACAGCATTATCACACCTACCCATAACTCAATGTAGACAGGGTGCTTCTGGACCAAAGAAGCAAGCCAGACAGCTTTTCTCAATCTCCCTCTTAAACAAGGCAAAATCCTGGTGGACAGGTTGTGTTGACCAACAAAAATTTATTAGAGCACTTTGGCAACGATGATCAGTGCCTGTGAGTTGCCTTGAGTACTTACCATGAAATGCTAATCTGGGGTTTTATACTCCAATGTTCAACCCAACGCCGAATAGAGGATGTATTTTTTGGATGGCGTGGGATTATTGCAAAACAAAGACCCAAAAGCTCACAGAAATGGTTACAATGAGATGCTAGAACGTTCATCAGCAGCCCGTGAATATTCCAGATCTGAAGCAGAACCCTATTCTAAGAGCAGAACACAGCAGTTGGTTGAGGGTAGCCCTCACACACTGAAGAATTAGAGCGGTTTGCTACTGGTAAGTAAGCTAATTTGACAGCAGAAAGTTGCAGCAAGCTCAGTGATGGATACAAGAAGCGTTTGTCCACAGCAGTTACATTTCCCAAGGGCTGTGAAACAGAGTAATCGCACTGGGGTGCCTTTCATTTTGTCCATGCAGGGTCAAGTTTCTAAATGAAATGTATTTAAAAATATAATTGGTACTGCAACGCAGATAATCTAACAAGAAATAATCAATTCATGATTTTCGCTGTGAAGTGCAAATGTGTCTTCATATTTGGCCACAAAAGTGCCAGGTTAACTGCCAATAGTCAACCAATTTCACTATAATTTTCTCACATCAAACATGGGGGATTTAAGTGTTAAATGTTCCTGCAAGTAAATAAGAATGAAATGTGTCTAAGAGGGCTGTGAAAAACCATTAGCGCAAACTAGTCTCATTAGAAAAGGAGGGGAATACAAACTGGGAGGTTTCCTGTGTTGTGAGAGCTAGGCTACTACCTAGGCACGTTTCTCCCTCAAGAATGAAACAGCTGAGCTGCCTTCAATAACAAAACTAAAGCCGGAGCTGCAGAACCACTCAGCTTAGATCTCGCCAAACATGGATTCACTGTACCGTACCCTACTGCACAACCACTGACCAGGTATAGGCAGCCCAAATACCGCCAGGACTGCTAGGACAAACACAAACTCTGTGTCCAAAAATAGGCCAGACACTCCCTCACTTCACCAGAGTGCGCGAGTAAACAAAGCCAGCCACCACAGTTTCACACTCTGATTCTTGGAGATCTAGCCGGCATTAAATTGGCAGTGAGTTTAAGCACATCACTGTCGTTATACTAAAAAACAATCTATTCTGCTGCCGAGCGAATTCAAGCCATCAACCATGTTACACCCAGTGCAGCAGATTCCTACATCTCCTAAACAGGAAATGTGCTTTCTGGCTGGCTGCTAAAGGATTCCAGCCATTAGATTTGAGTGGAGGCTGAGGGCTGTATAGAGGAGGCCTGTGTCTGAACATGACAAGTCCTCCCTGCTTCCCCTTCCTTGGTCTAGATCTAGCGCGCGCACACAGGACAGGTGAACCTGAAACCAGCTGCACTCTGGGATTAATTCAACATGGAACCGCTCCTGGACAAACTGGGTCAAACAAAACAAAAAAACAGTGCCTGCATCACTGCATGGTTTGCAAAAACGAGAGCACTAAATTATGACGAATAACTCACAATTCCCAGATATTGCTTCATGTCAACACAAATCATAAAAACAACAGAAAATCCAAGACATTGTAACATAAAAGCAGAGAAAAGGGTATTAAAATTATTAAATTGTGCCCAACCCTGACAAACCAGATTTTTTCCTCCTCTCACTTTCTATTGCCTCCTGAATTTGAGAATCAGTGGAGTGTAAAAGATCTGTGGGCATGTGAACCGTAGAAAAATGAGTCATGGTGACCTACATAAGCAGTGTGTGGAAGAGTGTGTTGTGCTTCCGCATATCAAAGTATTTACTTGGCTCCATTCTGCATGCACCTTCTCTTAGGGAGGGGTGAAGGAGAAAAACAGACAGAGAGAGGCAGCAACAGAAAGAGAAAGACAGAGAGATAAATAGAAATACAGAGATAGAGAGAGTGAGTGAGTGGGAGAGGGGTTCTAAAGAAAGAGACATAACAGGAGGTTGAGATAGTGGGAGCAATAGCACTGCAACAATAACAAGGTTTAAAGGACGGAGATGACATTTGGGGCAGAAGGTATGGAGTGATTCTCTGTTCTTTCTCTCATAAAACAGAGGCCAGAATGTTGTTGAGAGGAAGATGGAGAGGTCATCGTAGTTAGTCATACTTCTTGGGGCGACCGGAAGGCATCACTGCCTAAATCCATTTCCCTATCCCGCACCCAGACACAACACGATCTGTTCAAAAGGCGGAGAGATACAGGAGCCAAAACACATCCCACAATGCACCTGTGGCATGTCAACATTCACAGAAACACTCCAGGTAGGTCTGCCACTCAGTTCAGTTCAACTGCAAGTGCAAGAAAAAACAACATGAACCTCACACACAGATTTTTTTTCCCCTCTCCTCACAGAAACTGCAAAAGGTAACTGAAAGGCTTCCCTGGAAACATTCCCCATTTTCCACTGACTTAAAAGAGGGGGAAAAACCCAGCATTAAATAAAAGTAGATTCTCCTGGTCACTGCATGGGCTCCATAGTCTCTGATCTATAGGTCCTCGACTGGGATCAACCTCTGCCGGTATAGGCCTGTCCACCAGCCTCTTGTGCAGATGAGGGCAACAGCATTCCAGTTTTAATCAATAGGCTCTGCAGAAGTATTTAGTTGTCTTTGAAGGACGGCTCTGGGTCTGGTTTCCTAATCACCTCCCCATCCCCCGGTCTTTCCAATACAATGGAGCTGTTTTCACACACTGCATGAGGCCCACACTGGGTAACACAGCCTCTTAAAGAAACCTGCCGGGCATATTTGACCTCAAAATCCTTGTCCACATCACATTCTGATGTCGGGCCGTGAAAACAGCTTCCAAACGTCTTCTGAACATCAAAAGCTAGTTATTCTTACAGTGACTTATTTGGGAGAGCCCCTGTTATTATTTTTATAACTATGACGCATCGACATGAATGGTGCGGCCAGCTAAATGTAGAATATAAACAAAACTGAAGAGATTGACGGAACATACAACTCAAGAGTTTAGGACGATTGTGGGGTTTGTAGCAAAGTAAATGCCAGTCAGAGAGGACAAGCACAGATTGAGTAGCGTCTCTAAGCAGAGAGTTTCCCAACAACAAGTGAACCGGGGTTACACAATTCACCTCCGACAGCCAAGAAATGCGGTTCAACTAAACAGACTGGCCTCTGATTTCTTTTAACAGTTAGCGTTACAACATATCACAATCCTGTTCCTGAAAGGGAAATGACAAAGGAAATTTGGTACTTGCTAGTCCCATGTTTCAAAAGATCCCATATATTTTTACAAGTACACACAAAACATGTCTCAACATGTTGAGCACAGTTCTTTTATTACTACATTTCGTATTATTGCGTATTTACCCTCTGCCGAGACAATCAATCCACCCAACCAAATCTTTGAAAATGTTGCATGTTGCATTAAAAGTATATATATATTTTTTTGTTATAGTTCATGCAAATTCACATCCCATAGACTCAAAGCAATGCCACTTCAGTTATGTCATCTTCCCAACATGTTTGTTTGAGGTTCGATAACACTTTATTACAGAAAAGGGCCCACAAGCCACTTGTTGTGGACAAGCTGAGGAAGTCTCCATTAACTATCAGGTGAAAAGGCAGTTAAGAACCCTAGCTGCACCCTCATACACAATCTAGCAAATCAGTAAGAAAACTAGGTAGGGCATTGCATCAACAGTCAATCCAGTAGGGTCTAGAAACCAGTGAGTGTCAGTTGGCCAATAGCACAACTGTCACATTGTACATGACCAAAGTTGCTCATTTTACAACATTGGCCCAGCGTCTTTACACACCCTCAACCGAGCTCGCATGCCACAATGATTCCCCCCGCCCACTTGGCTTCCCTTCATTGAAACCAATAGGGCATCTCCGCCATGGCATGCACGTGACAACCCGCCGTTGGCCTGTTCAGGAAAAGAGGAAGGGAAAAAAGAGATCTGCCCTTGGCTCAAACACAAACAGAAAAGTCTGAGACCGGGAAAAGCATTCAACCCAATGAGTGACCTGCACACAGCAAACATTGGCAATATTTTCTACCAGTGGAGGTCTGCTTTACAGCGGGGGAAAAAAATAGTACAGCCATTAGCCAATCCCAACAACGGTTGAGATGTTACCGTCTGACATTTGAGAAGCAAACATTCTTAGCAGCCCTGCATTGGACATTGTATAGTCCTTCAAAGGTGTCATATAGGACAATATCTATACAAAGACAGGAATCGACAACAACACAGAGTGAGATCATGTGAAGCTGGACAAACAAAAGCTTTAATAATAAATGAAACACTGGGCGTTACGACGGTAAAGGGTCAGCGAATAGAACCCAATGGTGAAGGAGGAACTGCTACAGGCAGACACGCTAGCTGGGGAGGGTGACTCTATACAGGCAGACACGCTAGCTGGGGAGGGTGACTCTATACAGGCAGACACGCTAGCTGGGGAGGGTGACTCTATACAGGCAGACACGCTAGCTGGGGAGGGTGACTCTATACAGGCAGACACGCTAGCTGGGGAGGGTGACTCTATACAGGCAGACACGCTAGCTGGGGAGGGTGACTCTATACTGGCAGACACGCTAGCTGGGGAGGGTGACTCTATACTGGCAGACACGCTAGCTGGGGAGGGTGACTCTATACTGGCAGACACGCTAGCTGGGGAGGGTGACTCTATACTGGCAGACACGCTAGCTGGGGAGGGTGACTCTATACTGGCAGACACGCTAGCTGGGGAGGGTGACTCTATACAGGCAGACACGCTAGCTGGGGAGGGTGACTCTATACAGGCAGACACGCTAGCTGGGGAGGGTGACTCTATACAGGCAGACACGCTAGCTGGGGAGGGTGGCTCTATACAGGCAGACACGCTAGCTGGGGAGGGTGGCTCTATACAGGCAGACACGCTAGCTGGGGAGGGTGACTCTATACAGACCGACACGCTAGCTGGGGAGGGTGACTCTATACAGACCGACACGCTAGCTGGGGAGGGTGACTCTATACAGACCGACACGCTAGCTGGGGAGGGTGACTCTATTCAGGGCCGGCAGACTCCTGATTGTTCAGCATTTCCCGACAGAGGTGATTAAAAGAAGTGGAAGTGGTTTAATGGCGCAACAAAAACAGGGCATTGATCAACAAGGATGGGAGGTCTAAATAAACCCAGCAGGAGGTGCTCTGATCCACACTCCAATATCGACAGGCCTACCAACTGGGCACTTAGAAGACATGTATTGTTAATCCCTAGCACCCGAACCCTGGCCATGCTTAGTGTTGTGTGGGACAGTGCCCGGCCACTCAACTCGTCCTGAGTGAGGGTCCTTTGAAGTGAGGCAGAAGGGTCAGGCAGAGGGGTGGCTCCATGGAGGGCCGGGGTGTACCATGGTGGGTCAGCTGTGCTCCGAGTGGCTGGGACCTGCTGCGTTACCGCGGAAGCCGGTGGGCCTAATTGTTGTAACATGAGGGATCACGAGGCTTTGGCCAGAAAGCAAAGCCAGCACCAAAACGCCAACTCCACTGACAAATGACCACAGACGTGCACACGCCACCACTCGACAGCAGACCTGTGGGATGGAGCCTGTACTAATCCCTGTGAAGCCAAATACAACCAGCCCTGGTCAGCCGAGGAAGAGGAGCCGCAACATGATCAGTGTAGGAAGACACTAACGGTTCAGACCCCGTCATAAACAGGGATCCGCCATCTTGGGTGGATGTCGAGGTTACCCCGTTGAGCACCTTTTGGGTGTTAAATCGGAGCTAAGGCAGCTCATGTCCTCATCCCTGTCGGAACGGGGCGAGTTTAGGAGCCCATGGAGGCCCAGGCCTGAGACCCAGGATGTCTGCTTTTAATCACAGCCCTCTTTTAAACAAACAACCTCTGACATACTCTCCTCTGAGACACTCTCCTCTCCGCCCTATCCCCTGGATAACCTTTGTGCCAACCAGGCCACTAAACTAACATTTTCATTGGTATCACTGGGGGTCCACATTTAAAAAGGTCAGAGGGACCATTTTAAATTATGGAGCAGCATAAAATGTTTAAAATTGAAATACAGGATGCAAGATACTTCGGGAGCACATGTTGTGCCTTAGGAAGTAACACGATACAAAGATATAAAAGGGTAAAATGTAATGAAACAAGTCACTTAAATGACAGTTTTTTGTGGAATATTAGACTTCCACATTGTGTAAAAGTAGTTTTTTCCTATCAAGACGCATTACAATGAAAACGGTACGGTCTCTTTAAAAAATGCCAGGTTATGTGGTTACGACAGGCCAGAGATTCGTCATTCATTCACTGCTGTGATTATTGATTTCCTGAAGAAGCTATCCCTTTTCCTTTCTTTCTGGGCACCCACCTATTAGGATTAGGGAAAGTAACCTACCACATTGTTAGGTACTACCCAAAGCAGTGAGATGACTCAACAGTTTCAAATGGTAAACATCAAGTAGTTTTAGAACATTCATTAACGAGGTCACAGCAATCCACTACAGAAAGATAACAGTCACAGCGCTAATATGGGTCAGATCTTTGGACCTGGTTGGGCCGGAAATAAGACAATAAGCTGTAGTAATTGTGCAATCATGACGCTAATGAATCTGCACAAGATTGTCTCTCTACAACACTACAGAATCATGTAACGGCCATGGCTCATTGTCCCTACTACTATTATCTAGCAGGCGTGGAGGCAGAAGGACGGTATTACATGGTGGTACTGTACTGACTAGCCCTAGAACAAGGTAAGCCATCATAATAAGAGCTTGTCTGGACAGTATGGACAAGGTAAGCTTTCATTATAAGAGCTTGTATGGACAGTATGGACAAGGTAAGCTTTCATAATAAGAGCTTGTATGGACTACGGCTCTTTGAATCCTAATTCAGAGGTTGTCTATCGTCTGCCCTCCATTTTACTATGGGCCAAAACCTCAGGCATCAAAACGAGCTGAAAGCAGGGGATAGAGGAGAAGAGGTGTGAAGGAGACAGAGGAAAGGAAGGGGAAAGAGAGGAGTCGTGGAGGAGACAGAAGAGAGGCTGACACAAGGGGCCCTGACAGCTTACACCCAGGCCAAGTGCACGCTGGGAGGAGCATGTTGACTGGATGGCAGCAGGAAGCTGCATTGAGGTGTGACCCCTGGAGGACGGGAAGGGGAGGGGGGCACTAAAAGGAGCATGTGAATTATTGATGACTGAGACAGCAGGCCCGGCCACAGCGCTAATGCACAGAGAGCCTCTTCATGAAGCAGCCTGGATACTATTACCCATTACATCACCCAGGCCCATCCCCGCCTGCTGCCAGACTCCCCCATGCCCAGCACACCTTCCCTGGAATGGATTATTCATCAGGCTCCAGGATCTCACAGACAAACAACCGCATACACAGAGATCAAACAAACCCCCGACCGGTCAGTAAGTAGGAACGAGAAGGGCCCTTATATCCAGCGAGTGTGAGGTACGTACTGACGGTTCTGAGAGGGGTTCAGTAACAGAAACCTCAGTTGGGTTGACACGAGGGCGGCCACGTTGTTTCCAAACCACCTCACTGACTGCGGCCTGTGCAGGGCAGCAGGCATTCAGGCCAAACCATTCCACACCAGGATTAGGTAGCAGGAGGACTAAACCATTTCCTCCCCACCCCATTCCACAAGTGACTCCTGTAAGCACGGTGAGGCCTGCAGGAAACGCTGGGAACAAAACGGGGGAAGGTAAGAGGAGGCCTGGAGGAGAACAGGACTGGAGGAACGAAGAGACAAGAGGAGAACGGGGGAGAGGTGAGGAGACCGGTTACACTGAGGTTTTAAGACCGGCGGACAACGGTGGCCATGTTACAGTGCTGGATTTCCTTGTGCATTTATTGAGGCAGGGTGAGAGTCTAGGCTTCAACAGTATATCGGTCATCTGTTTCTGAGGACGCCGAGACAGCAGAAGCGTCCTCCCTAGGCAGCACCCGGGAGAACGTCAAATCAGAGCTAACTAAACAATCGGTCCCTAAGGTTGTCCGTAATGTGGACACATGTTACGCTCCTCCATACAGAACTGAACTTAACCACAGCAGAGACCTTCAAGTTGTTTCGGTGTGTTTACCCAGCGGACCTCCCACCCTCCTTACGCACACAAACTACAAACAGATCCAGCGCTCGCTTGGCCCCATCAAAGAGAGAAGGCAAAACCTGCTGGACTCCTGCTCTGTGGCTCTCCCACAGCTAAGAGTAGGTGACATGGTCTCGGGTTGGAGAAGGCCAGGGAGACAACAGGAAATGCAGAGGAGGAGTTGGGGACTGCCTACAGCCGCACAGCCGAGAAAGAGAAACAGTGACTGGAAGACAGAGGCGGCATAAGACATATCTTCACTGGTTCAAACCGCAAGGCCACACATTCTATGAGCTTCTCAACACAGGAATACAGTTTCTTAGTATGAAAAGCAAACCAGTCAACATACTTGGTTGGTGTGTGTGCGTGCGGCCGGCCAGCAACAGACTGTTTTGGTTAGAGTAGTGTGCCTCTCTGCTACCACTGCCTCCAGATTTTCATTGTTGCCTGTGGAGCCTGCACCGCCAGCCCTGGGTCGCCCCTCCCCCTACACCCCCCTCCCCCGCCTGCCTAGTGCCTGTCGGCTTCCCTCCCCTCCCCCTCACTGCGGCAGCGCAGATGGTAGCTCTGTGACCTCTCTGTTCCTGCCTCCTTGTTTTGATCCTGCAGTCCTGATTGTTCAGGCTAATCCCACACTACCCCGGTCCTTGGCTGAGCGCCAGCACTGTTATTAAGCACACAAAGACTTTCATTCCAGCTACCGTCATCGCTGCCTCTCTTGCTCTCTGGTTGTGCGTGCTGCTGCTGACACCCTGGCCGGCCTCGACATCCACGGCTCTGCCTGGACGTGTCCCTGACCTGGGTCCACGCGCCTCTCGCTCCAACTCCTCCTAGAACGGAGACCTGCTTCTATACCCCCTTCCGTCTTTCCTCACTCCTCCAAGAACGGAGGCCCGCCTCTCCTCTACTAGCACTGAGAACCTTGCGCACCTCACAGTTGAATGCTGCTGTTTATTTACTAGCATGGGCGATGTGTTTACATTGCTACAACAAGTGAAAAATCTAAACCAACAACACAAGACAAAATCTCACTGCACTGAGACCTGCCTTTCATACACCCTACCTCGGCATGTCATGCTTTTACCTCCCTGCTCTTAATTACACAGCCAAGTAAGAAAGGTCATTTTATATATAGGTTTTAGCCTGGATGAGAGGAACATTCATTACGTGAAGTCAAAGGGCCGAGGCTTGTAACAGCCTCCTCAACCAGGCTAGAAAATGAAAGAAATCCAAACCTGAGCATGTAAGAGCAGCATGTTGCCAAGCAACCGACAAGCCACACTGCAGATGTCCATGTGAGGGGCAGGGACGGCGTTGTCAACCCCTTAGCTGTACACACCCAAGTACACTGACAATATCGGGGTTGTTTTCCTGCACTTCAAAGTGCAACAGGAAAAGGGATCCCTGCAAAACCAGGTGACATGAAGCACAATGCAGCTGGCCAACTGGGGTGACGTATTCACCTCAGATAGAGACACTGAATAACCAACACAACGTTCACTCTGAAGAGCCTTCCACAGCCCCTCTCTTAATAGAGCCTTTTAATTCAGCTCACACCATGAGACAAAACAAGAGCGGAGCAGCCCATCGACATTCGGGACACATCTGTCTAAAGCACCAGAGTGTCCACCCAGGAGTCTGAACCAGGCAGGCCCTGACAGGTGTTGGGTCATGGCCGTACAGCCGCAGCTTTGTTTGAGCCCAACAGCAGTGGTGTTAGACGGTTTCTAGGTGAGCCCAGTCGGGTAAAGGGGTCTTAAGCGTGAGGTGCTCAGCAGCAGGAAGTGATCAGACAGACAGCAGGAAATGAGATGCAGAGACAGACGCATCGTAAAGAGGAGGATTTACACGTTTACAATCGCACCATATTTTCAATGACAATAGGCCCAGTGCAGACTACACAACTGTCCCCCAACAGCTGCCACTTACTGGGACAAACTTTGTAGACCTAAATCCCACCCCATTCTAAGCAACTAGGTTTGACGATACCAGCAGCTCAAAATTGACTGTCCTTTCAAAATCCTCTGGTATGTACAATATTGTGTTCGTTAGCTTGGTAAATAAATAAACATGACACTGGATGACCAAAACAGAGATGTTTGAAACCAACTTTAAGGCTGCTTTCCTGAAGAGGCGAAATGTGGTCTGTGTTTTGTTTCCTGGCAACTAACTAGTATAGCGGTACAAGTGTTGTCCCGGCCCTTAAAACAACGTTCTTCACCAATGAACAGGGACACAAATGAGTCATGGCAGTCACATTAACATTCTGAACAGCAGGGATAAGGTCCAAGATGGAATCTCTTAGAGAGATAGCCAGCCTACTGTACTTTACAATCCATCAGGTGTAATCAATATGAAGAGGGCTCTTTGTGCTGCCGCATTGTAATAAAGGCCCAGGCATTGCTATGAAGGCAGCTATGCTGATACAAACCTGGGCCCCACAGCCACTCACTCATATCAGTGACACTAACAAAGCCCTGCGAGTCACATCATAGGAGTGGATTGGAGGGTTCGGCCATATCTGCACTTTCAACATCATCATGCCCATCCCAGAATGCACGCGGGCTTGGTTTATAGTCCACACTACAGTGTCGAAGGATCGCGACATGGGTCATAGAAACTGAGCAGAAATAACCCCAAACCACGAATGCTGACATAATGGGGGTGGAGTTCCCCATGGCTATGTGTACCGTAGCTATCGGGGACTGCCCTGGTCGGAGTGAGCAGAAGACCGGTCAAGGGAGTGGAACAGGAGTAGAGATTGGACTATGTCAAAAATGACACTAACGCCCCGCCTGCTTAGTAATTCAGACACTTAGAAGACTAGCCAGTTAATCCAAATGAATCATGAGCTCCAGGATGCACCCAACGAATGTGACCAGGCTCAGCTGTTCATGGAAACTATGCTAGCTCCATAGTAAAAAAAAACAAAAAAAACACAACATGACAGATGATACGGAAAACTACTGGCGCCACCCTCCCTACTTTGACATGTTGACAGCAGGTATTTCCCTAAAAAGAACTTACAAACAGTGAAATGCTTCCAAAAAATTCTAAATATCCCTGGATAAAGCGAAGCGTAGACTAGGGAACAGTCCAGTCCTGTTTTCACCAGGGCACAGGGAGGACTAATGTTACAAAAGATGTTCCCTGGTCAGTGTAAAAACAGGCCTGTTGCTGAGGAGCTGGGCATCAGACAGCAGGGTTTGGACCCTAATGAGAGAGCCAAGACTCCGGGGCTGTGGTCGCTATAACTAATGGAAATGAAAAGAGCTGTATGTCATAGACCTATAAGAAGAAAATGTGATGAGGTCATGTTAGCCTAGTAATGTATGAAAGTTCATCATGAGTTCACAACCACCAATACCCTCATGACAATAGAGGAGGTGGTTCAGCACGGCTTGGCTAGTGTGTGTGTGTGGAGGTAGAAGATCAAGCCAGGCCATGAGGGCGAGGGAACCATCACAGGGGCTGCTGGGTAACCCGCTGCTCTCAATCGAGTGACTCTGGGGCACTAAAGCCCAGTCAGGGGAGGGGGCGGAGCCGGCCAACACCTGCTCCAGCAACAGCTGCCTTCTACACGTGACACTCCCAGGCCCAGAGGGCCACTCCTCACCAACCAGTCAGCCTGCCAGTGTTGTGTCCCTACTGGCCCTAACAGGCATACGGGACCGAGTGTAGCTGCCCTACAGGGCGCCAGCCTGGGATTTCACTTCGGAACGCCCACACAGAGGGGCCTCAACAAAGACAGAGAGGAGATGTGACCCCAGACAGAGAGACACTGTGCCCCTCTAGCCAAACCGTGTGAGAGCGAGGGCACCTGCGCCGACCGGCCACGTCCTTGACCTTGAGGGTGCGGCGGGAGTTTCACTGGTTGCGTCACTCTTTGAGCAAACAAGAACAGAGCTGGCGGCACTGCTGGGCTTCATACAGACGTGTGGATGACATCGTACACAACACAGCCCTCACCCACGACTCCCCTGAATAGCTCCATCGCACTTCCTGTGATCAAAGGGAGCATGACAAGGCAGCTCCATGTTCAGTTCGGCAGAACAGAGTTATGAAGGCGTATACCGTGAGGTAATATAGTTGAAGAAAAGCCCACTAATTATTTTAACGAAAGCGAACAGCCCTCCAAACCAGGTTGTGAGCAGACTAGCCAGGTTGCATTTATTCATCGGACACACAGGCCCGGTTGTCTGCCTGTCCGTCCATCACTGGGAGCTGACCGTTAAACTGAGCAGCGCTCCGCCTCTCCTCTGGCCCATGACATCACTCCTCCAAAGCTGCTCTATATTTAGCCGCTCACCCCCTGCTGTCTCACTACTCCCCGTCAATGCCCAGGCCTGGCTCCCTCCCTCCACTCCCTCTCGCAGGGCTCATCCCTTCCTGTCTGCCAGGGGAGGAGGGGCGGCCTGTAAAAGAGGGGAAAGGGAGAGAGTCTGTGGCTGAGAGTGGAGATAAAAAGCTAGAGGGGGACAGGAATGGGCTGTAAAATCAGAGCGCCTATAAAGAGTGCGGCCACGTTCCCTCTCTGTGAAACCCGCTCAAATGTTCCCTCATTAGGTTTCATCAGAGTGCCTCACTGTCCCTGTCCACCCATCCGCAGGACTTCAAACGAGGCCTGCAGAGCACGGCTCGGCTCACGGCTCTGCTCACGGCTCTGCTCCGCTGCAAGACACGCCTCTGATCTGCAAACGCCAGCCTGGCTGCATAGAGGAGTGGGGCTGCTGGCATAGTGGCTGACAGCACAGGTGTGTTTCAGAAGCAGCCAGGTCACCAGGAGCGACGGCCATCTATTTACAGAGGCTTTGCCGTGAACAGGACATTAAGTTGTGAGATCACAACAACGTATGTTTTTAATGTTACCCCGTCAAACGCTGCTTTGTTGAACGCTGTGTTGTTCCATTAGCAATTGTCTATATTGACAGACTTAAATTCCAACGTCGTATTTCGCTTGTAAAGGGAAAGTATCGTTATTATTGATAATAAATCAATGAATAAAATGCCTTGACTGCGGACCGAAAACCTCTGAACGGGAGGCAGTGCAGGAAATCCGTCATAGTCCATCACTGCGCCACTTCGTGGAAACCACAGTCGAGGTGCTTTGGGCTCTGAGCGGGAGGTAAAACAGACCCCCAAAGTATCTGCCGGAGAGGTGAGTGGTGAGGCTGGCTGAAACATCCCTCTGTGCGCCGTCACCCAGAGGCCTGGGAGGGAGGCAGTTCGGCACGTGTCGGAGATGAAAGGCTTTGGCACCGGGAAACGGCGGCATCGCCCCCTGGACCTCAGCACCCTACAGGCTTACCGCCGCAGGGCTCTGAGGAGCAGCCGGAGAGAACAAGCCAAGACAAACAAGGCCTAGGGACCGACCACCAAGTTACGGTCCAGGAGAAAAGGAAGAGAAGCTGGACATTTCCTCCCCAAACACACAATGTAATCACTCTCAAAGCTGGAAGCTTATTTTAGCCGTGCTCCCACAGAGATGAGAAATAAAACCGACATGGTAAAAGGCTCCCACAAACCAGTGTTTACTGTAAAGAAATTAAAATGGCTATCTCAAAGTACCCCTCAGGCCGAACTGAGAATTTCGCCATCTGAAGAGCATCAGTTTGAGTGGTGCATCTGAATTCCTGGCCCAGCTCACCACCTCATTCACGACCAGACCACAGCTAACGGTAAAATCAGCCATGACTCAAAGAGGTTTACCCCGGAGTGAATGGTTCCTCACATCCACCTCGAACACACTCATGGTCAAGCCCAGCAAAAAGCCAAACAGCTATGGTCAGAGCCGAGGCCTGGAAAACCCCCAACTCCTCCACTAAGGTCTTTAAAAAAGGCAGTCCAAACACAATGCTGTGCCTTGTATTCCCCCCCTCTGGCTCCTCGGCTTACGCCGCCATTAAAACCACGGAGCTCAGACAAACGAGGCCTTGAACGAGCCACTGGAGAGCTAACTCCTCAAGCCCAGCGTCGGGGAAGGACAGCGGTATGGCCTCGCAGGACTTGAACAGAGGAAGGAACATGTTCAGAGGAACACGTTAGCCACGCTGACCCAATCTGCCGTTTCACAGCCGGGGCAGAGCATTCTGCACAGCCACTCTCCTTCTGTGCAATCCCATTTACATGCCCTGTGAGTACGCCAGACGAGGAGAACCTCCAAGAACAGCAGCCCCCTTGCACCTCCTCAAAACACAATCACACACACCGCATGTACGCGGTCCCAGCGCTCTAATTTATTAGTCATCGGGATTGGGGACTCTGGGCTCAGGAACAGGTGGTCTTGCATGCAATTCGGAGCTTAGATTATCAGGCCGAGGATAGAGGGAGAAGATGGGGTTGGGGGAGGAGCCGGTTCTTTAGCTGTTGTGTGTCTGGGTCTCTGCGGGGCAGGTGAACAACAGATCTGCCTCATCTCATTCCCCGTCACGTACGGCACTCACTCCATTACCTCGTGGCAACGCCGCACGGCGCCCACCAGGCAGTTTCCACGGCAACACCCCACAGGGTTAACCCATTGAGGGAACATCGGAAGCGGGGAGGTGGGGAGGCGGAGAGCCGTACGAGCTACTTGCTTGTAGACGCAGAGGTTCTGCAGAGAAACGGAGCGAGCCTGTCCCCTCACGGGCTTGGTAGCCAGATTTTTACAAACAGATACAGGGGATTGGAAGGCAACATGAACCTCCAGCAACAGGGGGCTGTTGGACACAGTGACTGACTGCAAAAAGGAACACAGCAGCCATGATACAGTTCTGTACAATGGCCTGTGCCACCTCCAACCCTGGGAAGATGCTGCTCTTACACAAGAAACATAAGATTAACTTGATGAACCCAACTGGATTACTGGGATTAATCGAACATCAGACCAAGCCTGAACGCAGTACCAACACTATTCTAGTACACATCACCTACACCTATCCCGAACAAAAACAGCATCATGACAGAGACTAAGCCCACACAGTCCCAACCGCACATCACCCCCAGGTATAACCAACAACAACAGACTCATGATTACCCAGTCTGGCCCTGAAGACCTGCTGTACAGCTTGGTACTGACTACAGTCAACAACAATCTAATCAAAATACCAATATAATAATTAGAATAATGATTATTCAATTGACATTAGCGATGACGCCTCAGCCATCAGCACTGATTCTGCAATGGAGAAGATTACTTTTTGACTATTCACGATCAAAACTAAATGGCGGGAATGAACGGGAATGTCTAATCTATTTCAGACAACACAAGCAGAACACCATGAACATGTCAAAGTGACCTCAAAACCTTTACAAAGACATCAGTACAAATTGCAGGGTGACTCGAACCTTCTAGCATGGGGGACGGCTTGCCCTGCAGCAGAGCCCAGGACCCGTAAGCACTCACCACGGGCTCCCCAGGGGCCCATTGCACTGGAAACTGGACCTCAGTGAGGCTTTTCCTGGGCCGGGCCGAGCTCCGAGCACTAAGTCCTGATCCAATGAGTCAGCCACTGTTATGGTGATGATGGTATTGATCAGCTCACTGCATTCCTATTACACTCACCCAGCTAATCGTCTGGGTGCACACAGACAGACACACGATACCAGACATTATCCCAGGAGAACAGACCCATTTGTTTTAATTATGAATCCACTCATAAACATCCGTCCGTCCAGACACTCCAACTCGTCGTTATTATCCTTTGAGAATATGTTATGATGGTATCAAACGTTCCATTGAAGTGCCACTAAACTCAACAGCAAACCTTAGCGTTCACATGATGTTAGTTAAGTATCATCTTAATCACCCACCAAGACACAAACGCAGATGATACGAGCTTGACTGCCTCTGCTGACAGTTCAACCAAGGGCTCTCCTCATACGTGACCCAAGTATCCTTGACTCTGTTTTTTTTGAGAAGCCAAAGAAAGATAGTGCTGCAGGCTCTACAAAAAAAACCAAAAAACACATGTACGGCATGACGCAGTAGGAGATCATTTCATTTAAACATTTGATGAGCAATTAAATGGTAAGCAAAACAAGGTACGTGCTGATCGTGCCCAGAAAATCCCAGACAGCAACAAAAGGGGGGAATATTTGAAGCAACTTATCAAAACAGAAAGGCACGCTTGCAATAATCCTTGTGGTGATTACCGTCCGATATGAGACAGAATTGTAAAATTGGGTTAACGGCCCCTTTAAATATGCCACATATCACTGACCATTGTACAAACGGTATCAATGAGAAGCCCTGTTCCACCAGAACCTCCATCCTCCCAAGCCCTGGCAGTAGAGCTCCAGCCGAGAAAGCGGATTACACAGCACAATGCGCATTATATGCTGAACGTGAATATTGACACCATGTGTGTCTTCTGTTCTGCGAGGGGAAACATAGCTTATGTCTTTTAATCAACTGCTGCTTTTTGCTTGATGAGCAGCGACAGTGCTGCGGTAGTAGGAGACCCAGAACAATCAGGACAGAGAGTACATTAGCCTGGCTGTTTACCTTCATTTATATGGCTCACAGAACCAAAGACGGATTAATATCAAGAACAAAATAAGTGCAAAAGGAAAATCACTGGGCCGGGGACAAAGAGGACAGTGGCACTTTGACAGGATGGGGACGGGAACTGATGGTGGGAGGAGTATGCCTACATACACTAGGAACTTACAGGCAAAACCACCCAGGTGAAATGCTAGAGAGCATGTCCAGGCAGTGAAACAGGAAAACCCCTTCCCCTCAGCCCTTCCAGACCCAGGATTGCCAGTTTGGAACATTAGAGGCCTAATGGCCATTATGGGATGGGATGGATAAGCTCAAAGCCACTGGGTAAGCAGAAAACCCCAGAGGGCTGGAAATCCAAGGAAAGGACACGCAGAACGTTGCCACCGTCCTGTGAACGCAGGCATCCACCACGCTATCTGTCCTTCCTGACCAGAGCGCTGCCACATTAGGCATTCCATCTGGTGGGTGGGGGAGGGATGAGCGGGTGGGCGGAGTCACTCCTAACAACTGCAGTTGGCACAGAGGAACAACGAGGGCTTAGGACGGCATAACACATATGGCCTACATCAGATGTCTTAAGTGCTGTTTCAGCATTAAATATGCAAAGACAAGTAGGTGAAATCATGTGACCTTCGCCCTAAATTATGAGGAAGGCAAAGTAGCCGAAGGAGTGATAGACTGACGATAAATGTAGCCAAGACGCCAGGGTTAGTATTAGACGTCACAAGGCGGATGTCCACTGGAAATGCCACGACACGGGGCTCTCCGTCACGAGCGACTGACCCACTGACACCGCGGCCTGCATAAAGCCAACACAGGCGAGGGCCATTCCTCAAAACAGGCCTGTCAAGAGCAGTCACGGTCAGCTCCAGTTCATTCTGATCTCAAAGCAGCACAGATGACGTTCCTCCGCGTGAGTGGGGGTTCACGGGTGCAAGGCCTCGGCCATTCAGTCCCTCTTCCTTGAACCGTCCATCTGGCCGCAGGATGGAGAAATGCCCCACATTCAGATCCGGTTCCCCCAACACCAGCCCCCATTTCCTCCCTACTGTCGCCTCGCCTCTCCTGTCCAGCAGAATCCCGAGCTCAGACCACATATCCGGCAGAGATGAGTAACCCGACTATAAATCTGGCTGATGCAATCTAATGGAACATTGTATTAGGGCGGGCTCAGTGCTCTGCTCGGTAAATAATGGAGTTCTTGCAGCCAGGAGAGATAATGCACCCACCCAGGGGAGAGAGAGCCTCGCTAACACCATTACAGTGTCCAACAGGCCAAATATCCTGGCTGGCTGGAGGCTGGCTGGGTCGCGACACGTCTGCCCGGCTCGCCCACCTCGGATACAGCTGCTCAGGCTTGGCCCGGAGCTGGGGTGAAGGGCTGACACGTGGAGCCCATGTAGTGCAGACCCTTCACGAAAACGGGTCCAGTCGTGTGAATTTTAGGCCTACTCCCGGAGAGAGTGACAAAGGACGGGGGAAATAATTTGATGAGAACGAAGATCACACTTATGCTCTTATCTTTCAAACAATCTTCACACTGCAGCACTGGGTGATTATGCTGACGTACAGCAATTACACAGGAAATACAGATATACTGGGCTTTCCTTCCCCAGACGGAAAGGAAGAGCACAAGAAAAAAAAAAACACATGGAATGAAAATTATAATTGCATGTATTCTTTTGGTCCAGAATATCAGCTATTCTTATGCTTTGAGTCACTGCCGGGAACTTCCACAACACACAAGGCCAATGAGAAGCAGTAGGACCCAGGGCTCTTAGAGCATTCATGGACCTGAGATCGGCAGAGAGCGGATTGTGAAAGAGAAGCAGAGACCAATGATGAATGAAGGAATATGGCTGGGATCACATGAATTTGTCTGGTTTAGTCCGAGGGCCACGTCTAGGGTAAACGAGTTCAACAGGACTTCAGTTCTTGGCAATCCCACTTCTTAAAAATGTCTGCAACGCGCAAGACCTAGCAGTCCTCATTAGCGTCACTTTATTTTGAGGTTTTGCTTATCCACAATAAAGTAGTATCAAAATAACAAAAACAACTAGAGTCTAAAGCCCCCAATTAATCAGGGGGAATACATGGCAAAGCAATACCAAATCCAGTCCATCTCTTTACAGCGTCTGTCAAAACAACACACAGACAAACATCCTCTCACCCTTCATTGCCTCTTTCAGATGGCAAGTCAAAATTCCAGCCTGTGCAGAGTCCAAACCCACGAGGCGATGACGAGGGCAGTGAACCCTGTCCCAGACAGACACTGAAGGACCCCGCCAGCCACTGAAGCGTGGAAGCAGAAAAGTCAACCGCACCGTAAGCGAAACCCTTCAACCCGGGGCCACTGCATTGCCTTTAGCCCCCTGGGACTTGGAGGGTGGACGCTGGGGAGAGAGAGTGGTTGGTTTAGGTCTTCCGGCGGTGGACTCCATAGTCCGACAGAGCCATAATCCATCAAACCAGGCATAGTCAAAAGCTCCATCCCAACAGCCGTCCCCAGACCAATCCGGCGCAGAGCCAGAGATGCTTTCTGTTCCTAAAACAACAACAGTGCTGAGGAAAACATAAAGCCTGCCCGGCTGTCAGGGCCAGGTCATCAAGTCTTAGCCAGAGGTCACCAGAAAGGACACTTTTGTACAGAGATGCTTGGGGACTAAAATGAGAAAGAAGAACAGAACAATGAAGAGAGACCCAACCCGGCTCCTCGTCGGTGTAACCATGTGAATGCTTAGGGGTGGGGGTCAGGTCAAATAACGAAACCTCCCCCATGTAACGGCGCTCTCTCCCGCCAAACCAAAAGGACAAATCAAGTCTAAAAGCTCAGAGGGTGCCTGTTGAATTCAGGCTGTTTTTATCAGGCGAAGAGGCAGTGGGGCCCAGGGGTGTCAGGGGGGCTTTGTCATGAACCATGAAGACATGGAATGGTCAGATGACCCAATGATTGATCTAACTGTTTGGTTGAAACAGTGTTCACTAATGATGGCTGCAGCATTCTTCCAGAACCACCAAACCCAGCCAGAACAGACAGTGGTATAGGTTGTATGGCAGTGAAACTGACACGGAAAGTTTCTAAAAACTGAACAAAATCCATGACACAACCTTGAATTTCCTAAAATGCAAACGCACACCAAAATGTCTTTCAGGTAGTGGAACGCAACCAATGGACTAACCCACAGGTGCTTCAGTGAAAAAAGATCTAAGGTGAATATGCATGAGAGGAGACCTGCTTCGCACCTTGGAGCCTCCAGGGGCCTCCCATGCAGGGTGCAGGTCATCATAGAGCCTGCCTCCTCTCATCAATTACCCCTGAGTTTGTATCGACCCTCCCAGAGAGGCTTCTATTTAAAGTACCTGGGCCAGGAGTGAGGGAGAGGGAGCCATCCATAAAGTTGGCTTGGCAAGAATTGATTAGCAGTTAACAAGAGACCTGGGATCCCAGGCCTTAGATCTGCATTGGAAGATAGCAGGTGAGCGTGCCATGGGCTTGAGGCCTAGCGTTTGTATGGCAGATATTCTCAGCGGCAGGGTAGTCGGAGCATTACCAAGCCCATGTTTACTGCCCAGCCCGTTGAGACAGACGTAGACTTAGCACTCACGGATGCAGGTCATGTGACCGAGCTGGCGGGCAGCCAGGGTTTATCACAGGGGTGTGGTATGTCTACATCTCCAGAAACCTGGAGCACAGCTACACCAGACCCTTTCTCAGCAGGGGGAGGGAGGAAGGAGGAGAGATGAGAGTGAGAAGTGTTTTCCACCATGGCCACGGCCATATGTCACCCTGACCGGCTCTCATCAGACGCGGATGGTCCGCCATGCTGGATACGGCAAGGTTCGGATGATTGCTGAGGTGGAGAGAGAGAGCATGCTAGAAGCGCCTTTTCATCCTTCAGTCCATGAGAGCCGTGGGAAGGGTTAAGTCCGAGGAGGCCCATCTGTTGCCTCGTCTGTCCTACTGGCCCCGGCTTGGCTCCATCAGAAAGCATGGAGACAATCAGCCTCTCTCGCCGTTCAACAATAACAACAACAACTCGGACTAGAACATCGATCTGCTTCTCTACTGTTCTCAGAGGAGTTGGGAGGGTCATTTGGCTCAAGGCGACTAAGTAATCATGACACGGCAACAGCTTTTGACTACATAAGAGCTATATGGAAAGGACAGAAGGTAAAATACCCTCAATTTAAAAAACATGTACATAACATAATAAAGCCCATGAAAGTTGGAATCTGTAATTGTAATTAAAAGAGAAATGTATAAAACACACATTCACAGAGCTATGAAAGAAAGGCCAGACAAAGATGTCAAAATTATAGTAGATACTAGGTTTCAGACTATTCAACATATATTTACATTATTTACAAAGGTTGGAGTAAAACAACATGTTCTAATGGGTATCAGCAGGACAAACCCAAGGGGCATTTATTAGTTATATTCCTCAAGAACAAACAAGTTCTCATGTAAAAGTCAAAAAATGCCTGTAGGAAGTAAGGATCACAGCTTTAAGAAATAACCACCCTTCAGCTTATATGGACTTCAAGTAGGGGCATAGTAGAAGGGGGAAAAACATCCATCCTCACATACAACAGCAATTACAATTCCAGGCATTAATTCTCCCCAGCATACAAGCCTGGGCCGATTCTGAGCTGCTTCCAGCCGGCCAGCTGGAGTGAATGAAAGCCAGGAGCTGGGAGGGGGCACACATGCAGGGCCCACATGAAATGTCTGCTGCCCGTGGCTGTGAGTCGGCTGATAGATGAACACCTGGATCCGGAGAGGGACAAGAGACGCAGGGTCTACTTAACTGTTTGTAGCTCTGAATAGACCGGGTTTGGGACCCAGCGCAACACAACGGCTGAACAAAGACAAAACTGCCTGCTCATGCCCAGAATTATTGGATGTAGTGAGCCAACTGACATCTAACAGTAGATATAATCTATAGCTAACCTACAAAACAAAAGAAGGCGGCAACATAATGTTAGTAGGTAGTAACAGCACAACACAATGTGCCTCAGGCGTGCACATCCAGCTAGCTAATTGACAGTTAACACCAAACTGTAATAACATGCTCTATTCAAATCCAGAACAAACACCATCAAACCAACTAATGTCAGCAAGCAGCTAGCTAGCAGAAGTAAAATGGTCAAGCCAGAACATTCCGAAAGTGCTTCCCGAAAGCTGTGCTTCCCGAAAGCTGCACTTCACTAGAAACATTGCAGACAAAACTAGCTATAAGCTAGATAAGCTGAGTTACTCTACATCTGCTGACGTGTACATTTTGCTGAGCTTGGTTATGCTTGTTCATTAAGCTTGACATTGTAGACATGCTGCCCAAAAATGTTAAGCATCTTATTCCAAATCAGTTTGTAGTACATTAATCTCATTCCTAGTCTACCGCACAAACCGCATATGAACCTGGAACACCAACCAGTCGAAATTGGCCTTCGGGGAGGGACCTTATCTTCCAATTGGAGTGCTAAGTATTTATCATCTTTTGAATGTAGAGAATGAAAACACTGAGGTGTGGAGTCAAATGGAGCTGCATTTCTGATGATTTGTCATGTAAACAAACTCTTCTATTACATCCAGTATAGCCTAAGCCAGACACTTACATACTACCAGCCAATAGCCTACCAAAGCTTCTTTGAAAATAAATACGTTTGAATGAACTGCCTTATAATACGGCAAGTCAGCAGTAACAAGGAAGGCCCAGCTATGCCGAATTCACGCACAGCTGTCCAAAGTGTCTGACAACACAAGAATCGACACTTAGATTGGGTAATGTGTTGTGGGAGATTATTGGTCGGTAGAGCAAGCCAATTAAATCAATGCCTATTGCCTGAAGAATTTTTCACAGATTCATTGGCAAATGAAAGCAAGATTGGTCAAAGTGTTCCACCAGACCTTCCGCAGGTTGGGGAACAACATAAGCATATCAGCGTGCTTCTCCACAATGCTACTTTTGAACAGCTGTGCAAAGCAGCAGCTGACAAGAATCAGGCATTAAGATTGTTATGGGTTTTCATGAAAGCAGCTGCCTCCTACTGGTTGTTGCCTGCAGACTCCTGTATCAGTTGCTCTTAGCAAAGTAGTCTACAGGCGGCACGGCAACAACTGGCAGGAAGCAGCTGGCTTCATGAAAACCCATGACAATGTTAGCTAACAGCTACTAACTTAGCAACCATGGCTAGATTTGATAACTTTCTGTGGGTTGTGCTCATTATTTGCATCCCTTGTAATGAATAAAAAATGGCAATGACTGGCTGTTGGTTGTTAAACTCAAATCACAGTAGCTAGTTATACAATTATTTAAATAGGATTAACATTTTTGTATAAATATATTTCGGCAAAACTACACATTTCCATCTGAAATAGTCTCCCACCTCAGTCGACAGAGCGTCCTATTTCAAGAAACACTGCACCAACAACAGAGACAATCCTTATGGTAGCTGGTGCTAATGTAGCTGGCCTCGGAGAGGAATTAGGCGAAGGAACCAGACGTCTGAAACAAAATGCTCCAGAGAGACAGACTGGGTGTGCATGGAGACAGACAGACTGACTGCCTGACCCAGGAGCTGGCCGAGTGGCTAATGTTGAGTCAGATACTAGCACTGTAGCTAGTACTGTGTTATCATAAGATGCACTTAGCTTTACCACCGCGTGACAAGAAAAAGGCTCAGTATAAACAGATTTGGCACAACCTAAACAAACATCACCCACAGCAAAAAATAAAAAAGCCCATTGGTCAGCTACTGAGCACTTAAAAATACCATTCAGACAACTGTAAGACATCCCACTCTCACCCTTTATATCCACAACATGATAAACTCACTGATTGGCAAGGGCTCCAATCAGCTGATTTCAGAGTGGGTGGGTGGGTGGGGGCATAATTCCACATTGCCAACTAAGCCAAGTGGCCAAATAACAGGGTGTGCTAGACTCAAGAAGGGGTAACTAGTTTGAGGGAGATGTATCCACCCTTAAGTCAGCCCGTCGCCGAGCAACCCAGGACTGGTTGATCCAACCCTAAACAGCCGCTACACAACCGGCAGCGGTACAGGCCCAATAACCGGCCCAGATCTAAATCAATTTCTTGTTTTCACACTGCATTATCACAGCAAGCAGAGGTGGCCACTTCTGCCAAGCAGGAGGGGGGAACAAGGTCACACCCTCCCAGGAGTGGTATTGGCTTACTACCAGGCCAGGGCTACTTGAAACCAAGATCCCAGGGCTCTGGCTGCTGGAAATGCTGGGAGCAGGATTAGGTTGCCACTGCCTGCCAGTGGACTGGGACGGGCTGCACAGGACCAAGCACATTTCACCAGGCTCTCCTGATAGGTGGGTTGGGTGGGGAACAGGGCATTCACATTACTGGAAGGGGGGGGGAGAGAACACTTCAGTGCAGTGTTTCCTGAAATCAGATTCCATCTGACATAAACAAATCAGAAAACAAAGCCATTATAGCTGCCATTACGGTATGAAACCAGACACTAGGGAACAAGCTACTCCACTCATTCAACCTTTAATAAGCAGCTCCCCAAAATAGGATCGTCTACTAGTGTAGCACTCAGATAGACAAGATTAGGCAGTCCGTGTGTGAGCGAACGCTAAATGCAAGCTCAATACATTCCATTCACCGCCACAAGGGTATAGCTTACCCAGCCAGGCTCAGTGAGGCTCTCAGCAGCCTAACACAGGTCCAATATTAGCGACTCTGCCTAGTGTTGTTGGACAGGCCCACACTCGGGCCCCAGTCGCTGTGTCTATCTGTCTGTGTGGCTGGGACTCAGCTCCCGCTCTCCCACTCAACGCTACATTAGCCTGCTAATCTTCAGCCCCACGCAAACAGCCCTGTCATCATGATCCAGGCAGAAAGAGAGAAGAGAGCGCGAGAGAGAGGGAGGGAGGAGTGAGGCCTGGCATCAGCCAGGGGAAAAACCACAGCGTCACTCTGGGAAGGAGGGGATGGGGAGGACAGGGAAGAAGAGGAGGATTGCAATGGCTTGCAAGGCCTCTCCTATTTCTCCCCCTGCATCACTCTACTGATCTCCTCAGAACCTCATCTCAAGGTACAATAAACGCAACTGAAATGGCAGGAAAAGTACGGATAATCAAGCAAATTGTTAAGCGCATGTATTACAGTTTTTATGGATCTCATTCAATCCATAGATTATGCTCGCCAGCTTTCTCTAATAGTAATTTCCCTTGTGAGAACTCAATTCACATAGACACTGACAGCAAAGTTGGAAACATCTAAAGAGCATAGTGTTGTGGATTGAATAGCATGGCAGCTGCCCCAAGGTGGTGCAGACCAGTTTGGTGACACTGACAAATGAAGTAGTGATAAGTAAGGGAGAACTACTATAGCCACCCTATCTGCACATCAGTAGTCTCATCAAACCGGCCATTCCTGTGCATATAACCAAACCAAATGACAGGGAATCAGCGTGCAGTATTCACCATCAGGCTGCTGAGCTGACACTAATATACCAGTCAGATAACTGTATGAATCCCTCATATTTCACTCTGCAGATGAAACACATTACATTGCAAAGAATCCAATTACAGCTTGCAGATTGAGCTGAAAGGGTGTGTGAGAGGGACTGTGTGAGAAACAATGCTCCATGTCTCCATGGGCCTCAGTGTTGTTTAATCACTCAGCCTGGCCAGAGTTCTGAAGCAGCCAGGAGACGCTGTGGGAGGGCCCCTTTAACTCCCATTAGAACCAACACACTAATTTGTTCCACTGGGTTTCTGTGGTTCAGGCCACCGTTTGATCCTTCGAAGAGACCAAGGGAGGAAGAGGAACTGGAGAGGCCCAGAGAGGGAGACACTGGGGGCCTAGAGGGCACAAAGAGGACTGTTCAGCCGATATTGTACTGGAGACAGAGGCAGAGGGACCGCAAGCAGGCCATGACCAGTCCCTCCGGAGCATTGTAACCTGATTGAAGACAGCCACGTGAGGCCATTATATTCAAGCACAACGCAACCCCGCTGTCACCTATTAGAAGGAGGCACTCTGGGAGACGCTAGTGTTATCCCGTTGTTCCCAACTTGGAGCCAAGGCTCAGCTCTAAAATTAGACTTAAGACCTAAACACAGACCCGGTGAACAGAAAACTCACTGGTGGGAACTTGGCTTTGGAGACGGAGAGGTAAAACATTTAAAAAGACATTTCATCCCATCTACTAAACAGCCAGCCAACTCCTCAGCATCCAGACACTGGAGAAATCTGCCCTTTTAACAGTAAAGAACAGACTTGCACGAGCTATCCATCACAGCCAGCCAGTCAATCAATCCCCTCGCCTCTGCAGTAGTGTTGCTTTGGTATGGTGTGTCTGTGTGTGTTGGACTGGATGGACAAACATTGTCTGTCTGTCATCAGCTCTGAGCCAAACTTCTAAGCAGAGCATGAGAATCAGCCCTGACCTCCTAACAGCACATTCTTTTCAGGCCAGCAGCAAAACATCATTTCATAAAAAAAGAAAGAACTTGCACCACCAAAAAACGTTGTTTCTTTTCACATTTTAAAGATTTGAAAATCCTCTCTTCACATAAAGGACTCAAAGAACCATAATTTCCTCACAGAGGACAATATCTCAATATATCATAATTGCACAGTTTGTGAGCAGCAGCAGAACCATAGTGGTTGTTCTTTATAGCCTGGTCTATTGCATTTGGAACATCATATCGTAATACAGAATCTTAAAAAAAAGTGTGAGAATTTAATACTTATCGTATTGTCACTTTAGTATGGTGATAATATCATATGGGGAGGTTCCTGGCTTCACCCAACAATAGATTCAAGTCCTTCACCTCTCCATTCCACTGCCCCTCCCGCCACCCATTTTGCAGGTGGGTGCCCTGGAGAGAGCTAGCAAATTTTTTCCCCCTTTTTCTTACACCTACATGCACATTTCCAGAGCAGGGGTCACCGTTAGACCCAAACTGCCATGAAAAAACGATTTGGGTTGCCCGGTCCATGCCAATTGCCACAGCAGATGTCTCCGCTGTACAGCTGAAAAGTCAATATAACAGTACCAGGATTGTCTACCTCCAAGTCCTCACAACCTGCGCACTGAGCAGAGACAAATTGCAAAAGGTTTCCACCACGATTAAAAGGCAGCATCTCAGCATGTTTTGTCAAAAGTGCACTTTGTTGTGCAGACAGAGACAGCAAATGTCTAAACTCCATACAGAATTGTGTCCTGTGAGTGGACAGACCCACAGCTGGTTGCTACCAACATCCCTTTCTCGACAGTGGGATGTGACTGAGCCAGTTGCCCCTTCATTCCACAGGGTGGGTTGAACTTCATCCAATCAGCAGTTGTGCTGATTAATGGAACAATGACATCATGTTCTAGGACTGTATTTTAAAGGCTGGTTCCTCCTCTGTGGAACAGACATGGAACAGAATCAGAAAAGAAGAAAAAAACTCAGCAAAGGCACAATATTGCTTCCTACCGATCTAGATCTTCCCATTATGCAGCAAGCCTCCTAATGTCCCACTGTTAACCCTCTGCTTAAATAAGCTATAAAACCACAAGGCATGGGACTATATTACAGAACAATACAACCCCAACAACACAAATGTGCACTGTAAGTGGTTAATGGCACACTAAAACAGGTAACCCCAAACAGAATTACCAATGGACAGGACCAACTATTAGGACAGACAAAGATAAACATCCAACCCTTTTGAACATTCATCAGCACACGCACACGAACAAGCACGTGTACCCCAATTGAAGAAAAACTAGCACAGCAACCTTCCCGCTTTTTCCACCAGTCTGCCTCAAGTTCACATTCCACAGCTGAAGATATGAGCGAAATGCCATTTTGCAGGGTAATGATGCAGATTCTCTACTCCCTGGCCAGCCACAGAGCCATGCCTGTTTGGAGCACACAGACTCTTTCAATAGAGCATTAGCATGTGGTCTGCCAGGAGGGGAGGTAGGCGGGGGGAAAGGAGGGGGGTCTTGGGGAACAAAGCCCCTATAGTTGTCTCAAGCAAGACTATAAGACTTATGTAATATGACTGGCAGGGCCCACGTCCCCGTTCAGAGTGCTGCAGACTAATCCCATTGAGGAACAGGCCCTACTTTGGGGAGGGAGAGAAAAACATGCTGGTAATGAGCATAGGCAAAACGGTGACGGGAGAGCAATCACAGGAGACAGACCCTTTCATCTACACTACTGCCCAACACAGCACAACTCCCAGCTAGCAGATAACACGAAGAATAATATCAGTACTGCCAAGGGCTGAGTGCAGGCTACAGAGAGAGAGGGAAAGAAAAAGATGGAGAGCTGAAGGGAGAGAGCAAGAGACAGAGGGTGTGGCTAAAAGAAACATTTGAGAGAGAGACAGAGAGAGAGAGACATGGACACATGGAGGATAATATATATATATCTTACAGGATTGTTGCAGTGTTTCGTGAAAATAATTTGCAAAAAACACAGTGCCCCCTTGCACATACAAATGTTTACTCTATTGTTGGCGGCTTGCATATTTCACATCGCCATTGTGGTAGACAGGACTTTTGAGAAGTGGGAGAGGTTTACCGCGGTCTATTCAGTGACCTAAACCAGTGTTGCAGCTAAGATTCATTGTGCACTGGTGAGAATTTATGATGTTTGACAATATCACAATTACAATATCACAAAATGGATGCTGCTAACCAGCAGACCACATAAGGATAAATATATTCCACCAGAGCTATATAGCTACTGTTGCAAAGTTAGTAACTGCTAGCTAACACTTATGAAGCCAGCTGCTTCACACAGCTAATGAAAATGAACATTACGACTGATGGTTTTCCAAAAACAGTGTTAATATCAACAACGTTGAGCTTGGTGAAAAAAGCTAGGCAATAGGTTAGTCAACAGATGTAGCTTAGCAGCTAGCTAGGACAGCTTAGCAGCTAGCTAGGACAGCTTAGCAGCTAGCTAGGACAGCTTAGCAGCTAGCTAGGACAGCTTAGCAGCTAGCTAGGGCAACATAGCTGCTAGTGTTAGCATTAACATCAGCCCGGTTGACTGCAATGCCCATAAATTAAGTAATTAATGTATTATAAATTAGCATTCAAATATCCAAACATTTATAGTTGACTTAAATTCCATAGCTTGCTTGCTATTAAAAAGCAAATTATATATATATTGCTATTAATAATGATATTGTCACATAAATCCACAGGAGAATGGGTCAGCCGATACTGACAGCTTTATATACCGTTTGGTGTATTTTTCCAATTATTCAACTACAGCAGCAAGCCTGCTTTGCAAGCATTACAAACATTAAAAGTGAGTGAGTATGGACCGCAACAACTTGATCAACGTCACAGCATTTATAGTTGTTGTTAGCTGTGTTGGCTAACAACAAGAGTCGATTATCAGTTTTTAGCTAATAGGTACGTAGTACGTCTAGGCTTGAACAGAACATGTATTATTTCACAATTTGGTGTAAACCTGGCTAGCTTTGACTGTTAATCTCAGTTCTGCCCGTGTCCAGTGTTAGCGGAGTTGAGATACCCCATCCGAGAATGTTAACAATCATGACAGATGTGCACCATCCCAGTGAAACTCTAATTAGCTGGACCATGCGAGTGTCCTTCGTCAACACTTCAAAGGGTATAAGAGAGTAGAGCGCAACAAATCCTGCCTTCGCATTCATTCTATGTATATATTAGCAGGAGGCTGAACAAAATCCTTACAGTGTCCTTAGCCGAAACGCAGAATGATAATCGGCTTGCTTGCCGCCATGGATACCCACCAAATAAAGGAGGGGGAAAAGGGGCTCCATACATTACACAACAACAAATTGGTAGCGTTCAGGCTTGGTATGAAAGGTATTCTAACATAGAAAAACAGACAGAAATACAGCTGAGGGAAAGAGAAACAGAGAGCGAGAAAAACTGAGATAGAAACAAAGAGATACACAGGCACCTACGTCTGTTTCTGCTAACTGTCTGCAAAGTGGAGGATTTAGAGTGGTTAAAAATAAAATCTGATTCTGATTTACTGTACTGGTGCCCGGAAACCATGTGATTGGCATCACATGAGTAGGGGTGGGGAGGAGAAAAACACACAGACAGAGCAGCATAATGAGCTTTGTGATCAGTTCCCTTGGTTTCCAGTTCCACTGACAGTAAGCAGATATGGTGTGATTTCAAAGGTAAACGTCACCAGCTCCCGTTGCTACAGAGCCTCTGGCTGAAGACAAAGCTGCAGAAGGAGTAGGAGAACGAAGGGAGAAAAGCAAAGGGGACACGTATTGTAGACCCCCGATGCTTACAAAATCTCTGTCGCTATGCTTGGATAGCGTGCTGTGGGGAAAAGCCAGTTGTCTCTTGAGATGCATGGGCTGCCACTGCTTACTGATGAAGAAGCAACCATGGGAGGGAAGGGGAGGAGCTCTTCATTAGAGACATCGAGCTTTATGGGAGCTGTGACCCACTTTCCAAACCCAGTCGCCACTCGCCGCACGGCGATGCATACACACTAACCAACCACAGACACACACAGTACACTCACACAAACGGCTACAGCAGCTAAAACACAGAACCCCTTTAACAAAGGGACAGGAAGGCAGGACCTGCGTACGCACTAAGCCCTGCTCTTAAAGCATGCATTCCAGTTTAGAGTGCAGGGCTTTAAAGCTGCCTGTTGGTACTAGCACTGCTCCTGTCAAGCCTGCATCCCCCCCCCTCTCACAGAAAATAAGACTGCCTCAGCACATGAAGTGAAATTCTAGAAATGAGGTTATAGCCAAAAACACAGACAGCTATGTAGTTTCCAAACTAAACCCACTCTACAACGCCATATGAGTGTCCTCTGAGATTGGCTTGTATACAATCCCAGTCAAAAACAGCCACAACAACAGAGTCCAAGAAGACGGCTTAAAAAACAAACCCCGTTGGGTAAACAAAATAAGGATAAATGATAGCACATGTTTAATCTATCAGTCAGTCATGACAAATCCAGAACCAAGAAACAGAGACGGCTCCAGACGCCAAAGTGAAGAGTATGTTGCAATACATACCGATTCCATGGCTGTCTGCGGATGGGTGAGGTTAAAATCCTGCCAAAACGGCCTGCTGTAGAAATGTCCAAAGAATCCTGCAAAACCAGAAGGAAACAAGAGAATTCATTACCAAGATGCTAGCTGGCAATTTAACATTCATAGGGAGTCATATTTCCTGCTTAGGTTGTGCCCCTGTTGCCCAACGCAGTATGAACGCCGGGAGAGGCCTGTCTGAGCGCAACCTTTCAAGGGTCAAAGCTGCACATCACACCAGTCGCACCTACCCCATCGAGAGCCACTCACAGCTAGTCCCTCCTACCCCCACCCCAGCTCTGTTCCCACTCCCAGGGCAGGTGCTTATCAGGATTTGAGAGAAAGTCAGAGGGGTTTTTCATAGGCTTTCCATTGAACCACATTGGTTACATTCCTCGCTTACGTTTGTCCCATCGCAGTAGTTCAAATAACATTGAGCGATCAGCTGCAAATGGCTAAAATTCTTTGTCTCAAGAGGGATACATACTGTAAATACTAATGATGTAGTGTAAAGGTAGTGACAGCGTGAACAGTTTTTATAATTGTGATTTATGGATTGTGATTTTAGTGTGATAACACATAGCGAAAGGACCAGCTAGTTCTAACCATACTAAACTATCATGGGTCAAGTGCTTGTGCTTCTGCTTCCAGGTTACTGCGATTACCTAGGGGGAAAAGTGTCTGACTTCCTATGTAAATTTGAACACACTAAAATAAGTTTACAAATAACGCATATTAAATTATGATTTCTCTCGTGGCTGCTTTGTGAGCTAGCATCGGCCAACTTTAGCAATGATCCTAGGTAGTAAGCTAGCAAGTAACATTTGTTAGTGGAATAACTAATATTGCTAAAAATGCACACACTGCTGCATCTCACAGCCAGAAAATAGCTATATCTACAGGATATTACAGAATTATTTACAGCTAGTTGTTGGCTCATTACCACATTGCTTTTGAAAATAAATTCCAGAACATTGTTTCCATCAGTAAAGAAAATTTAGAGTAATGGCCACATATACATACCAAAAACGCATTATAAGCTTGAAAAGGTTGTAACTGCACAGCATTTATTATTATAGTAGATCAAAGGTAGGGTTTCCTACTCACTGAAGATACTTGACATGACTGAGCATATGCACATCTAAACAAGAAACCAGGGAAGCCTATTTCAGCTGGACTGCAAAAGAAAGTATTGCCCTCTTGAGATTTGAACCCGGGTCACCCACGTGAAAGGCTGTGCCACTACCCACTACACCACAGACCTCAATGTTCAACCGCTGTTAGTATAGCCTCGTGTCTATGAACAAATCCTCTTTTGCCACTGGCCATTTTGAAAGCTAATTGCCCATTAATGAAAGATATTGATACAGTTAAACTGCCTACCGTTTCTTACGAAATGTACCTCCACCACAAATAGCGTCTATGAACTGTTAGCTTTTGCCACTGGCCGAACAGCTTATTAGCCAGTAATAGGATTTACCAGTATCTACTAACTAACTGGAATAGTCATAGGAATTGAGCAATTGCTAGCGAGTCGGCCAAAGCTATTTCATTTCATGGCATAAGAATGTAGTGTTTTCTTTCATGCCATAACATACTTTTTTCTATCATATGTGAATGACAATGATATCAAGAAGGGTGATAACTAACTTTTTCATCAAGCGAAACGACGAGAGAATAATGGAAATAAAATTATGAAATGTCATTGTTCACAATAGATTTTAATTTGAACCTTCCACATGAGGCACCGTCTTTAACCATAACGCCACGGCATTATGCATTTCACCAGTCGCTAAACAATATTGAGCATTGTGTTAAACTGACTAACGTTTCTTAAGTTTACATATTAACTGCAAAAAAATTACAAATTAAATGATATGTCAAATTATCAGAATATTGATTTATACTACAGTTTTACATGTAATGTGAGCACCATGAACTATGATTGGTCAAAACAGACAAGCCATCGAATATCATTGGCCAAAACGACGACCCCAGTATTCTATCACACAGAGGGGGGAGAAGGAGCAGTATAGACATTTTAATGCGAGAACAAGGAAAATTTGAAGCGGGAAGGGTGATAAAGGCGACAAGCAAATGTTTCAATGTGATACTATGAATTTAAATGGTGAAATTGAGAGTGGACTGGCCCAACGTTAAGACTTAATGGCCCCAGGCCAATGGGCCATCATTAATGTTGAACCCTGATTACCATTACCCTGCCAAAAACTGAGGTACCTAAAGGGGCATGGTCATTACACACCAGGACCAGCTCTTTTGTACTAAACTGGGTGAGACAACAGTCCGCATCACATCACTTCAGCCTATCCGTTAACCCTGTGTTTGCTAACCTATACCTCCAGTCTCAAACCAATGCATAACTGAAGCAACTCACAATGCTTGAGGACAGATGTTCAGGGGGAAAGACCATTACAAAACACTCAGATGTGAATTTATTGTCTACAACATACATACTAGACAGGGCAAGAAGAGTTCATATCTAACGAACAGTAGATGGGATCGCAAGGAGCACAAATTCATTTTGCAAAAAACTTTAAAAAAGTTGATTTTATAGTATAAACATATAATAAACAAAAATACTGGTTATGGTTGTTCACAATGATGAATAGGTATCAAAGCTATTAAGTGAACAATCACTTTAAAAGATTAGAAATATATTTTGGGGGGAGTAAGTAGGACAAGCAAACTACTACTCACAACACTGCGGTTTGTAGTGTCCAGTCACAGAGAAGATAAGTCACCTAACCATAACTTAGTTAGGTAACATGTTAGCGTAGATAAGTTGCCATCTTTGAGTTAGGTACAAGTTTACCATACAAAGCCGTGTTTTATCCTAGATTATCAACAGCTACAGAGTCAGTGTATGCATTGTATCTGCCTGTTTTCACATGTAAAGCTAAGTACAAATCGAAGATGGACAAAAGGACTATTTCTGCTGTTACTAGAACTGTACCACATTCCCTAATCTTTTTGTACATTTCCCTCCAGTGGGAAATTAAAATTAAACATAACATAACTACCAGAATAATTACATGGCTAGCTAACGCGTTAACAAGTAGCTTACTAGGCATACAAGTAGTTGGCTCAGCTACAATTTTTACTTAACAGCACTTTCAAAAATGTTGCACTGCATATTTTTATGATTATTATTACTATACTGTATATGTGCATTGTGGTAGCATGTTAGATAGACTGTGGCTAGTACTCACGTTACAAAGACAATACATGGTACTAAGAAATGATAGGTATTAAGCTAACTAATGCTATGCTTTGATCAGCTATTGTTTTTGTTTAATAAACTTGTGTCCCTAATTAAGAGCAACAATCTTGACTTTTCCTTGCAAATTAGCTTAATTTCTTCTCATCCCTTAAATAAACATTTGCATCGGTTTACAAACACATTAAGTTATGTTGTTGGCATTGTAACAAGCAAAAACCAACTGAGGTTTGGTTCATACTGCTAAGGCTCATTGTTAATGTAGTTACTGGTGCGCTTTCAAAAACCAAACTGACAGTAAAACATGATTTTCTCAACACAAAAGTTGAAACATTAAGTTATTTTGCTACTACATGGATATACAAATAATAATTTAGCTTAAAAGGTAATATCTCAATGGCTCAAGACAATGTATCATTATTTTCCAGAATTGGTCATTGCCATGCCATATAAAGTTTATTTAATACTTTTGTGACCTGTCTGCCAACTGATGCTTCTATCCCAACCAAGTCCCAATTCTCACATGACAATTAAATGGAAAATAGTTTGTCTGAACACAGTGTCCATTTGATTAATACAAATCCATCCGACAGAAAGTAAGAGATGTCAAGCTAGCGCCAAGTAAATAGAATGTCTTGCTAGCAAGCTACCTAACCAAATAGCACCTGTTGATTGATAAAGCCTCTACTTTCCAGGAGATTTCCTTGCTTACAGACAACTGCATAATTAGCTGTTTAATAGTGAAAATGTAGGACAAAAAAAAAGTCTCACTCAAGGCATTACACCTCTTTCCATCCAGGCAACGTTTCTTTAGCCGATTAACCGAATTTGTTTGTTTCATCCAGAAATATCAGCTAGACACATTATCACTTATATATAATAACCACTGCCAACTGAACAGTATAAAAATTTTAAAACACTCCTATTTCATTAGTCTTCGTCGAAAATAGTAGTTTAAACTAAAAATCTTAATCCCAAATGGCTGGAGGCAGCGAACAATGGACCACTCCTTGATTTACAACCTGACATCAATTCAACTACCAAGCAATATTAGTAAATTACATTAAACGTACAATGAACTATCCTTCTGTTCTGCCAACAATGCCTTAATCTAAAGTCACGGTATGTCAAGTGAAAATAACAATTACAAATCCTCAGAAAAACCTGGATTTGTAGCATAACATTAGACTCTGACATCAAATAACTGCCTGTCTCATCTCCTAAGAAGTTAAAATGCCCTCAGTTCCACTGCAATTTTACCTAATCATTTGGGTCAGTAATGTGACTAATAAATATTAAGGGTTTTTAATCACTTGTTATTCATGAATTCTTTTCAATAACTGTTTCTACCTCTAATTACCAGGAACTGCTCAAGGGTTTTGTGGATCCCCTCATCACCATGACCTCAAGGAGGAATTCAGCAAGTGGGGGGACGTCACAACGACCCACTTGTTTATCAACTTAAATGCTGCAGTTTCTAAGAAGACATTTGGATACACGCTCAGCAAAAATATATATATACACACACACACACACACACGGACAGGAATGGCACAATATACCCACAATGTATTGCTGCTGTGAAGGATTAGCAATAAACATTAATTTCTTAACTTCTCAGCAGATACTAACCAGACATGCAGACCTCTGTATGACCATTTTCCACACACACCTTTGCTAATCAAAGCCAATCCAGTTTCAATAGTAAACATTCATCCATTACATTAAATATCTATTCTTAAATTATATGCCTACCTTCATCTTTCAAAAAGTATAGGGAAAAATAAGAGGAATAAGGAAAGAAAGAGGAAGTCAATCCAGACAGAACTATCAATACATCACCCAGTGTACATCTTAGTGCTGCTTGAGCATTCAAAGACAGCTAACACACACACACACACACACACTAAGTTAGCAAAACAAGCCTTTATAACCAGGCCTAAAACATCCATTGTTAGATGATCTGATGTAAGAATAGAGATACAATATGTATATTCTTTTTAAGAACACATAAAAATAAGTTTTACCGGTTCTATTATTTTCATGACATTCCTCAACCTTAACCACTGGTCTCACTGTTTCTCAAACATCCCCACATGGTTATGTACAGTTAAATGTAGAGTTACAAGTGCGGTCTTTGACAAGGGTTTGGAGCATCAGTTTTGATATCTCACTGTGAGGTTCTAGCAATTCCGAGCCCTAGGAGACACCAATAATATAGAATTATGTTCCCATTATAAGGTAAACGTGTTGCTGGAATAGACTTTTTGGCATTAGCAGCATCAGATGCTGTTATTCTCAGACTCAAACCCACAGTCCATTCAGACGATTCTGTACAGAATCCCTCAGCCTCCCCTGGGAGTCTGTTTGCTACACCCCTGTTCCTTCACCACATTCATCCACTCCGAGCCATTACTTTAAACATACATTGACCCCTTTAGCAGTCACATTTAGTTCTAGATACTGTTTATCGTACTCGATGTCTCTAACCACTATGGACGTAAACCTTAAGCAAGACCGCGTCACAATACTCTACAGACGCACTGGGCAGTGTTTCAGTTGCTGCGATACGGCACGAAACAATTCAACACAACACTGTACGATAGGCTACACAAAAACTGCCCCTTGATACTCCTCCACACGTTACAACAAATACTTTTTAGGGAGACAGAACTAGGGGACACTCAGGAAAAGAGCAAATTCCAACAACTTTAAAAAGCGCAGCCGTACTACCATTACTAACTGTTAGGTAGGATTCACAGACAGGTGACGAGGAAACAATTCACGACATGAACGCCTACTACACATTGTTATATTTAAAAATGGACCTGCGATGTGCACCGGACATCTTCAATGGCAATAAAGTAACTGATATGCCAATGAAACAATAAGTGCAAGTATTTCGCTCCTGACAGCTCCCATTCAAGTCAAGCACTGACTATGGATGGTACTGAGGCACAAAAGAAAAATGCATAAACGGGATCAAAATGCCCTACTAATTACATTACTGTTTGCGAGATTCCATGGAGCTACGTATGACTACAGGGTTGAGTTCCACCGTTATTCTTAAAAAACACTGTGCGTTCCAACCCTTCCCATGTGTTCTGTTTGAGTCCCATCCTCATTTCACAAACATGAAACCGCAATACAAATTATTTTATTATTTTTGCATGGATACATGTACAATAAATATGCCTTGGTACACCCCCTACAAACCACATTCCCTGTTGTTCCTAACATCTGGATTGGAGGACTGACTGAAGATTATATCAGGCAAACATAATTTTGAGTTGTATACACATGCTGAAGTCTTGGCTTGCACAGTTTCAACTCTGACTACACTGTTATAGGGTGTGTAGAGGGATTAAATAATTTGTTTGAAAACATGAAAGGAGAGCAAATGTAATTGAACATGTGTTTTAGTTTTATTCATCTTGGGGATTTTCAATGAGGTTCTTAGTGTGAAATAAAAAAAAATATTTGAATTAAAAAATATCTATAAATGTTGTCATTAAATTAACAATAAACTGACCCATTGGAAAATGCAAATGACATCAGCATGACACTTCTGTTTTGGCTTTTGATTAGTCACTCATGTTGACCCTATTAGCTTAAATTGCTATGCTTGGTAACTATGTGAGCACAACAAATCTTACACACTTGGCTTGAAACTTTGAGCCTGCAGGCAACAGTAAGCCAACATAGCACAACCCGAAACCTGGAAAAAACAATCAATTCGAAATTCAGTATATAACCCAATAAACTGTGGAAAATTTAATTCATAATTTCCAAAGCAGTGGTACAAACCTCTTTGGTTGATAGGTGATAGCTTTGCTTTACTGAAAAATGAAATAGTAGTTCTTTGCCGTGTGGCCATTGACTTTACAGTAAAGTCTTGTAATAGCTGGTGACCACCACAGTAGGGATGCAACGGGAGAGTGGGCCCACGGCTCGGGACCGCGGTTTGTTGGTAATGGTCAACGATATGGTTTCTGTATGAATGACGTCATCACGTTAGCAGTGTTTCCACTCGTGTAGCCGACAGGAGGCAAAGAAATGCATGCAGAATGTACTTTGTTTACGGTCTTCTTACCCGTGTCATTGTATTGAATCAAGTAAATATTTTTCAATTGCAGTCGACGAGATGCTGACTAAATAGATCCAGAAAATGGTTGACTAAAATGGTTGACTAATGAGATTAAATTATCTTTGTGACAAATGTCTTATATGACTACCATAATTGGATAGGAGGATTTTGGAAAGGGAGCTTTTAAATCAAATTTATTTATAAAGCCCTTTTTACAACAGCAGTTGTCACAAAGTGCTTTACAGAGACACCCGGCCTTAAACCCCAAGGAGCAAACAACAGTAGTGTTGAATTTCAGTGGCTAGGAAATATTTTTTTTGTTTTGGGCATTAGCAGAATTGGTTGCCTTTCTTGTCCCAAACGCCATTATTGCTGGAAAAGAAATGTCATGCCCAGGTAATTCCAGAATCACCTCAGATTTCTCTCTAATCTGGGGGCAACAAATTGGAAGGGTTCATTAAGGCTATTCCCTCGGTACAAATTACTGGTAGAAAAAAAAGGGCAGACATTTGAAGGCACTTACAATATCACGTACTGTAGACTCAAACAAGACAGAATGCAATGTTTCAACTGGCGAACACAGCATTTGCAACCACAAGTTGAAGAAATACTACAAACATCAAAACATCAAAGTGCATCATCCCAAATTCCCAATCGATACGCACAGGTGGTGTGGTGACTGGGGAAGTGGGTAAAGCCTAACATGTCAACTACAATATCTTAATGTTTTTGAATCTTCTGTTCCCCTTGTTCTTACATTTCCAACTGATATTTGAATATATGTCAATTAAACTACTCAAACAATAACTCACGTGCAGTACGCATTTCAACTGGCTAATTACATTTTGGAAATTTCACATGTATCCATACTATGCACTAGGGCTGCACAATATATCGTTTAAGCATCGACATTGCGATGCACATCCGCAATAGTCACGTTACAGAACGTGCGATTTAGTAAGGTAAACATATATCAGTCTACAATATTTTTTTTCAAATGGAAAACTAGCATTATATCTGTCATAATGACATATAATGACATAATGTAATTTACTCAGATTTATGGATTATTGAATACACAGTTAATTATAATAATAATTCATCACAAATTATATGGAAATATTTCAGCTACAGACAGCAAGTATTTTTCTCAAGTTGTCAAGTATTTTTCTCAAGTTGTCATCCCAGAGATGTCAAACCAGAGAAATGCAAGACAAGTTGAACAGAGCTGTCACAAGTGGAATATTATACAGCAACAACAGACTTGTGGTCCAGTCAGACAACGAAGCCCTACATAAGTCTGACCGTACACTTTGTAAACAGCGACTTTTCAGGTGGAAGTCCTCAATAATAAACTGCATTTTCCTAGAGGATAAAACAAGTGAGAACATCGCAACAGGGATGAGAGAAGCTTTAACTGATTGGGGCCTAGATGAGAGTCGTCTAGTCTGTATAATAACAGACAATGCCACGAACATGGTGAAGGCTGCACCTGAACAAGTGGACCAGATTGCAGTGCTTTGGCCACAAACTGCATCTTGCAGTTGGTAAGTTATGCCCAATTGCACATTCTATTTTACTACTGTTGCTATAGTATAACTGTTACATATTATTACCTAGCAACCTGTTCTGAAATATAAAAATGTTCATGAGTTTCATACATTTTAATTGTAGAGGATGCGAAAGAATTAAGTATACACACTGTCAGGTGGATAGCCAAAGCTCATTCTGAAGACATCCTCTGTTTTTTCATATCGCAGAAAAACTAAATATCGCAATGTCAGTTATTTCCAATATCGTGCAACCCTAGTCTCAATCACTCTGTATTGTGTGCACTTGGACATTTATTACCACTTACTCTCTCTCGGATGCTGAGAACTACAATCAAAGATCACTTCCCCTCCGTGTGACAATGGTCAACAAACCATGCTGGCCGAAGAGAACCAGTCATAGGAACACCACAACATTAGGACAGCGTTTAACTTCAAAATTAATTTAACAGTTAAAAAATATAATTCTTATGTTTCCATTTCTCTATGAGCAAATTGGGCAGAACCTACCAAAAGGAATCACCTAGTCCAGGGGAGGGCAAACTTTGACTCGGGGGCCTCATCAAGGGTGGGCATAAGTTGGCCTAACCCTGGGCTAGCTTAACTCCCATTTCTACCGTGCATGAACCCAGACTATATACTAGCTGTGTAGTCTGTTTTATAAATGTTCAATGAAGATTAAAACTATTCACAGGAGGGGGGGACAAATTATATCATCACAAACTCAGAATAAATGTTATTAAGATTAACATTTTATTGCTGATGACTGGAACATGAAATAAAATATATTATTGGTTTACCAATAATAACTGATAATACAGGCAGAGCCAACATCCTAAACACATTTAATGCTAGTAGTGGTCAATAGTAACAGATATATAAAGTGAGGGAAAAAAATATTTTATCCCCTGCTGATTTTGTACATTTGCCCACTGACAAAGGAATGATCAGTCTATAATTTTAATGGTAGGTTTATTTGAACAGTGAGAGACAGAATAACAAAAGAAAAATCCAGAAAAACAAGTCAAAAATGTTATGAATTGATTTGCATTTTAACGAGTGAAATAAGTATTTGACCCCTCTCAATCAGAAGGATTTCTGGCTCCCAGGTGTATTCTATACAGGTAACGAGCTGAGATTAGGAGCACACTCTTAAAGGGAATTCTCCTAATCTCAGTTTGTTACCTGTATAAAAGACACCTGGGAGCCAGAAGCAATCAATCAGATTCCAAACTCTCCACCATGGCCAAGACCAAAGAGCTGTCCAAGGATGTCAGGGACAAGATTGTAGGCCTACACAAGGCTGGAATAAGCTACAAGACCAGGTGACAACAGTTGGTGCGATTATTCGCAAATGGAAGAAATAAAGGAACTGTCAATCTCCCTCGGTTTGGGGCTCCATGCAAGATCTCACCTCGTGGAGTTGCAGTGATCATGAGAACGGTGAGGAATCAGCCCAGAACTACACGGGAGGATCTTGTCAATGATCTCAGGGCAGCTGGGACCATAGTCAAGAAAACAATCGGTAACACACTACGCTGTGAAGGACTGAAATCCTGCAGCGCCCGCAATGTCCCCCCGCTCAAGAAAGCACATGTACAGGCCCGTCTGAAGTTTGCCAATGAACATCTGAATGATTCAAAGGAGAACTGGGTGAAAGTGTTGTGGTCAGATGAGACCAAAATCATCAACTCAACATGTTTGGAGGAGGAGGAATGCTGCCATCACCACCGTCAAACATGGAGGCCAGGACTGACAAAATCAGCAGGGGATCAAATAATTTCCCCCCTCACTGTTGCATATCATGTGGGGCTGAGAACTAGCTCCCTAAATGCAGCTATCAAAATAACATTAAAATCTAACTAGTGAAGAGATCTGCACAAGCTTAGCCATTTTGCTCCGAACTTCTTCAGGCTCATAGCTAATGTAGCAATCGCTGTGCTAACAGATAATCAGCTAACAAAATATCTGTATTCCACCCAGTTGCTAACTGATATACAATGCAGACAAAACCACAAAACATTTAATAGCAATCATTACTTATATGCAGGTTTAATTAGAACCATGCATCAACATCATCCACCTAAGATAGATAATCATAGTAGTCATTTGTGAGGAAAGCATGCTTTATAAGTACTAAAAAGATCAGTCAATCACAAACATTGATTGAGAACCATTTCACACAGACTTAATGCATGACAGATGGCACCAGAGGCCAGGCCGAGTGCTAGGGGTGCCAGGGGAAGACAGGCCAGATTAAGGCCAGGCCACACTGGGATGGATGGGAGGGGGATGGGAGGGGAGAACAGGGGAAGGTAGGGATGACTGGATGGATGGTTTGATGGACAGCGTGTCTGGGAGGATCAGATTCCTGTGGGTTCTCCCAGCAGGAATCTAGGGATTGTACTAATCCAGAATGGAGAGCAGAGAACTCTCTCGTAATGGGGCTTGAATAGAGGCCTATAATCTTACTGAGAAAATCTCCTGACCACACACACACACACACACACACACACACACACACACTTCAAGCCAGGCAATGCTAAAACACACGAGACAGCATCACTCATGTCAACGACAGATCCGTCGCAGGCAGACCGACCCAGGGTGAGCGCTTGGTGGATATCTTAGGTTATCACACAAGGGTTAAATTCGACATGACTCTTTGGTCAAGTGTCGTATTTAGAATCATTAAGGAGCTTTAAATCCTGCCGGAACAGAAAACCAAAGGATCACATACAACTCCCAGTGTGCTTACGATGCATGTTTCCTTTCACTAACTGATAAAGCCCTTACAGCTGGCAAACCCAGCGCACATAACTCAAGGATTTGCCTGTGGAGGCTCTGTCCCTCTAGATCTGGTAAGATGCTTTCCTACTCTCATAGGGAGTACACAGTGCTGACCTTAAAAGGGAAACTTTGAGCCAGAGGAGCCAGGCTCCAGTGCCTTGCCGGCGCTCAGACAGAGCTGGTTATTTTCCTCTTGAGAAAGGATGCGTCCACCATCATTCATGTTACAGGCAGGGATTAGTGAAGACGGGGCGCGCCACAGGGCAGGGGCCAGGCTCCGCTGACCACATGCCAACATAGAAGAGACGGTTTAAGGTATCAGACAGTGCAAGGTAGCCCACTTCCCAAACGACATGACTCAGCGGGGGGAAAAAAACGCACAGCTCTGAACTCCCAACGAGGTGGCCAGCTCGTGCTTTCAGACCAGGCACAAGCCTCGACGAGGAGAAACTCAGGTCAGCAGGGAATGCAGAGTATTTCTTGCGACAGTGTATGCAGCTTCCTGTAAGTATGTTTACCGTGGCCATGGAGAGGCAGAAGTTGACACATGCCATTGTGCAAATGTTCAGAGTTCCGCTTGCCATTGGTAGCCGGGCAGGATGTGACATTTGTTATATTTAGCAACGTCTCTTGTGAACACGGCACAGACAGTCTACCGGTTTACCAGGCACACAAAGGAGGCATCTGAAGCTGAACCACAGCATGGCCGACCACAGAGAGCCAGCGGAGGCAACAGCCAGTCAGTCCAGTGAGCCCAGGCATGGTACATTCATGACTGGGGAAGTAGTAACAAGTTAAATCAGTCTACAACGTCACGGTCCAGAGGCACAGACTGATGGGAATACGGACAACACCATATATTTGGCCTTTCACATTTAAACCCAGAAATACTTGTTACTTAACACTTAAATGAGGGTTTTAGGGCATGCGAGGAGAACTGTGCTATTTCTGGTTCATTTTAAGAGCCTCTTGGCAGGGCAAGTGAGTAGTGAGTGAGGTCTGTCTGTAGAGGGAGGAACTCTCAAGTCCTGTTTCTGTATTTCGGTTATAATTTGGTTTTGTACTGCAGCTCTGGGACCCTCCAGGGTCCCTCACCAAAGAGGGTGTGTGAGTGTTTGGCCAACGGCAGCCCTCCGGGCACGACGTCTCCACCTTCCACACCAGAGCTGAGATTCCCCATCACAACACCAGCAGCCCCCGCAGGAGGAAACTACCAGACCTAACAATGGAGCTCAGAAGAAAGACCATGCTCATTCTCCAGAGTGACTCCTTTAAGTTAATTCCACGTGTTAATTGACCTGTTTAGCAGGATTCTCCGGCGAGTGCGACCATTCCCTAAAACCAGCCGTGTTTACATGACTTGTGTTGTGGGGGGATTTCAGCACGCTCATTTGTAACGGCTGCATTTACCCTGGCTAATTAGTTTTGACTCAGCACGATGACAGATTGAGAAGGCAGGCGACATGAGCAAAACATTTTTTTTATGCTGATCGTGGCACAAAAATCACTCACAAAAGCTTTGCAAAACTCCCGAGATACTAATCAGCGTGGCTTTCAGGTGAGCCAAACAGAAAGAACAGGCTTAGAGAACAGTCAGCACGCAGGGACATATGGGCTGACAACAAACGGCAGGAAGCAGGCCTGTGAGCACAGGGCTCCCGTTTTAAGTAGAGGCCTAGACACATGGCTAACATCCCGGTCATGTTCCCACACGGGTGGGCATGATATCGCCACGTTGTAGAGCTGGAACATGACAACACCAAAGGAGCTGACATAAACCTGCAAAGGTCAGAGGTGACAGGTCAAGCCTCACCCCATCCTGAAAGAAAACAGCTCAGCAGAAATGAGGCGGTCTGTTGCGTGTTAGGATATTCAAAGTGAACATGCTAACACCACATTTTAGTGTTAAAACAAATCTTTCAACATCAACAGCAGCAAAGCCAAACACTGTACTTTGCTCACGAGGACTGGTGTGCACATGTGTGCATGGGAAGCCAAGTTAAACTTCTGACAAGCCTTCAAAGCCCTGCTATCTGTTTGAGAACGTGGCCAGTGCTGATTTGAACTAGGGTCCCAGTAGACTCAAAAGCAGGGCTTTGAAGCCCAGTGCCAAGGGTTAGGAAGGGTGTGATGGCCAACCCCAGGGCCTCCACTACAGACAATGGCAGCCAGAGGTACTCTGCAGGAACCAGATAGCATCTGTCTGGAAACAAGACTGGGAGGGAACAAAGCAGCCACAGTGAAAACTCAAACCCTCCATCTCACATAGTCTAAATGACAGGCCCAAAAATGGCTCCAATTGACTTGACAAACTTTGTACAAAGACATTTAAATTTTGGGGGGAAATTGCCCAAAACATTGTTAAAACTATAATTTTCATATCATTCACAGTCATTCCTTGCATCCTTTTAATTGAGAGTGTGGTTTATATTTTTCCAGTCTCTCACCCCTCAGCTGTACCTAAATAAAGGGCGGGGCAAAATGCTTTGTTACGGTCTCTTTGGACTGCCGTTCTAATGTGCATATCTCCCCCAACATCAGAGTCCCCACACCGTGTTGCAGCGGTGCAATGTTGTAAACATCGGCTGTGTCAGCAGTCGTCCCCGTATCACAGAGACAAAACAATGCCCCGGCCCATGAGTGAACGCAAATCTGAAGCCCACAGCTCAGCGTAAAGACCGGAACACAGAGTGCCGAGATGCTGACAGCGAGTGAGGGGGAGAGCGGGAGGCCCGGCCCATTCCAGCTCTAGTGATACGGCTGGGAAGAGAGCCGCTCTACAAACACTGTGGTGGTGGCCGTGTGATGTTTCAGCACTGGCTGCCAGTGTGTGTCTGAGGCCGGGCCCGTGGCTTTGTCAACCTGCAGGCCTATGTGGGGCACCAGGCATTGTGGGATTAAGGAGGAGACTGGTGCTCTAATGCTCGCCTGAGGGCACAACCAGCCTTTATCCTGTAACCCCCCCACCACCTTCCGATCCCCAGGGCATCAGATTACAGGAAGCACCACAATTTCCACAATCTGGCCAGCTCCATTTATCTGGGAAATAGGGACGATGAGGCAGACCTCGTTCCCTGCCCCCTTCCCTGTCCCTGGGACACAGAACACCTATCCAGTCCGGTCCAGCTACCCTATCAGAGAACACATCTGACTGATCCGACAGGACTCTGGGACAGGGACACTAGCTGTGACCTTTATGTCTGAATACAGAACATGCATCGCAGAGCAGGCAGAGACCCAGAGGGACAGGAAGAGTCTGCCTGGCTCACCTATAGAGCAGCATGTACACAGACCAGCATTTCAAAAGAAAAAAAGTTCAGAATGCAGGGTAGCAAACTGCTGTTATACAGCACTTTGCAAACCTTTCTGCATGGTAGTGGAGACTTCTTTCAAATGTGTCCAAAAACACAAGTAACACTAAATAGAACACAAGGACAACCCAGACCTAGTCTACTCTTTACCGAACTGTGTTTTAAACCAAGGGTTACATTTGTTTGGTATGGGAAGAATATTACTTTGTGTCAGTGGTGTTAATGCAGGAGAACTGCAAACCCAAACCTAACTGAAAGAATAATGAAACAAAATGGCAAATCAGGTTGAAATTATTTAGCCTAGTTATCTTCAACCTGTCAACAATTTTGTGGACAAAACCCCCCAAAACAGTGCCTGGAAGTTCAAAGCAATTCAAAACATAATAAATAAGAAGTATGGCATTAGTGTGTGAGAATGTAAATTGTGTGTGGGCAACTTGCTATTCTAACTGTCATCATTTTTCATCAGGGTCTCATGAGCGTGAACGGCCATCAAATGACTCACACGGTACAGTGTCTCAGCTTCTGTTTTTCATGACTGCAGAGTGGAACTAGTTGACTGAAAATCAAATCTCTTGAGTTCATTTGCAGGGCACAAGCTCTGGGCTGAGAAACTACATATAGGGCCAGTTTCACTGACACATTAATCCTAATCTAAGACTTGTAAAGAAAATCTTTATCTTAGAAACGAGCCCATGAGGTCCAAAGACACACAACATGTGTCAACTGGGCTGAATAACAACAAATAGCACAGACCAAAAAACAAAAGTGTCAAAATGACTGGAACATGTAGCCTCAACTAGCATTGCTAAAAATAAATAAAGTGACATGGTCACATTGCCAAAAGTCTAACCTCAATCTACAATCTTTGAAGGGACATAACCAATTGCTGTTTAGAGTGGAAATGTAAAAAGATGCACATTTAACTTACCACCTCATCTGATGTGGCTCTGTCCCACTCATAAAGAAGCACAATAACAGCTCTGAACAAAAACAGCTAAATTTGACAGACAGTCCAGCGGCAGAGGGGCATCTTTCAAGTGTCAGGTACCAGCAGGCGCAGCACAATGACTAGAATATCGTACAAATTAGACTCAGGCCTTCCATCTGTTCTCCACCTTGGAGAAGAACCTGACTCAGAGGGAGGGAGAAGTATGTGCTGCGTGCGAGAATTGCAAACCACTCTTCAAAAACATCGACATTATTGATCAGGCCGCTTTCTTTGGGGACCCAACTGAACCCTAATTTCTAGCAACGGTAGAGAGACCGGCAGAGAGACCGGCAGAGAGGTGGACTGAGAACCGAGTGAAGAAGGCCACAATACAGGTCTTTCACACTGGTGGGAGACGACACGCACCAACACACCTTGTTGCACTCAGGTGCACATCCAGGCACGTTTTTTGGATGAAGTCTACGGCTTCCCCCACAGAACACAAAAAAGTGATTATGACGACAGATCTTGACTACGGAATATCTGAGCAAATGGAAAGGATGATTTGTGTAAACTGTACAACTGCAGATGAATGACCACTACACTGTGGCCAAAGTTCTGGCCCAATGCTAAAGTCATCCCAAAGAGGATTTCAAATATATTTGTGATATATTGATCAAAAACACACAAGAACAAAAATGATGTCTGGGCAATACAATCATTTACCCCCCCCCCAAAAAAGTACCTTACAGCATTTTGACCTGGTAACTATAAAGGACTTCGGTGTAGAACTGGGGAGTACCTAGATGTTGATATGTTCGTAGAATTTCCTCTATCCCGGCTACTGGAATGCTAACAGCATTTGCAGAAGTACTAATGAATCTCCATAACCTCCATTACCTAATAATGCAACAAAAAAAATGCATAGAAAAGCAATCCAGCTGGGGGATGTTATATAAGTACAGTTAGCAGCTAGCAACAACTAATTTTGCTCAGGTTTAGCCATTTATAGCAAATGTGAACAAGAGACTTTGTGCAAATGAACGTAGAACAAAGGGTAGTGTAGCCTGCTGAATTTGGACTTCGCAACAATAAAAGACTTGAGGAGAATGATGTGGTGTAGCACTGTCAGGTCTCTGTAGAAGCAAGCAGTTCTATGGCTTTTTTTCTTTTAAAAACACACAATAGTTATTAGTAAAGTATGAGAAAAGAAATATATACATAAGCGGTTTCTGAAGTGTTTCTTATTTTATCCGATCATGCGCAGCAACAACAGGACTAGGCACTAGCCTACAGATAAGTGGAGCGATGAAGGACCTATTTTTAGTACTAACAGAGTCTCTTAAGTGAGACTTACTCCTGCCTACTTACAATGAAAAACTTCCTAGCATGCAACCAAAATGTTAGTTGGCATTTAAAAAGCAAATGCAAGCAGACCTGTCATATTCCTAAACAGTAATTAGTAATTAGATTAATGCATAAAAATACACACAGTACCAGTTAAAGAAGCAATTAACCTAGCTGCAACTATCAAGCTAATCTGTGATGTCTGCTATTGATGCTGTCCTAGTTGAAACCAAGCCAACGACCAGGTTAGTCCTCCTGATTCTGTTTCAGGTCATGCTCAGATCAAAATCGCTTCATGACCAGGTTAGCCCTGTTTACCACCAGCCAACAACTACAGGCCGTATACAAATGATAAGTCTTAACATTACCGACCAATAGCTGAATGACCTAAGTGATAGATGTCCAATCATTAACTAATAGATAAGGGGAAATAATTGATATGGGGTAATACAGTATCTGTATTACCATTCTTGTCATAAAATCCTAGACATTGATGAGACATTTAAACCAACAGTGTACTATGGTTATTGAAATTGCACAAAATAATTGTATATAAACATTAACAAATCAAAATTTCATGAAGTGTACATCAATTGCATGAAAAAATAAATAAAAAAAATTATAAAAATATATATATATATATAAATAAATATAAATAAATATTTTTTCAAGCCATATATTAGTTTTGTTGCCATATTGCCAAGCCTGAGGCAGTTCGAACTACTGTACATATTGATGCTGACATTTGGATAAACGGTTATATCTTCACGAGAAGAGCACTACACAGCACTGACCGGTAGGCAACGTGCAAATACATTCACCAAAAAAAAACACAAAGGGACATCTAAAGAGTCAATCATTTGAAAATCAACCCCACAAACAACAGCACAGTGAATGTCCCAGATCCACAATGTCATATCAAAACGAAGAACTAAAATCAACATTTGGGGGTGGGGTGGGGGTCATCTTCAGTTTGGGACTGAAGAAACTACACTCTGGGAAGATTCTGGGACTATGATTAAAAAAAAGTAGGTCTCAGGTATATAGTCACTGATATCTAACAGGAATCCAAGTCAATAAAATCCCTGAAACAAGCAAGGGATCACATGACAATGCCAATACCCACAAAAAGGGTTGCATTTCAGCCCAGGTCAATCGACAGACTGCTTCTGACATGGTCAGGTACATCTGTCCAACACTATAGCCAAGATAAACTGACAGTAAGAGACCAGGAAGACAGAATGCAGTTGGGGAGAAAACCAATACTACGACAAGAGGTGAGTGACACAACCCAATGGCGAGGAAGCAAAAGATCCTGGTAGATAATAAAAAGAATGACATTAAGGGGCTTCAGCAAATGAAGGAAGAAAGAGAGGAGAGTGGGGGTGAGTCGAGAATCGGCACCAGTCCTGACAGTTACTAGCGCTTGTTTGTTCAGCACAGCCGCGCTGGGCTCACATGCTCTCTCTCCAAACACCCAACGTTCTGCTGTTGTCAAGGTAACCGTTTCTCCCCCGGACTGTGAAACACACATTCCAAGAAATTCTAACACTCACTAGCCCTGATCTGAAACGTGTTTTTACGCACACATAAAATGTGTTGCACAGCTTTTGTAATGGAAGGGCGATGAATGAGGGCGTTTTTCTGAATATGAGCCGGTCGATAGGAAATCAAGACCCATCCGTCGTCTCCTGGTGATCCCGTTATCCTCTGAAACAGGGACAATAATACTGCCATTTCATAATGGCCCCTATTTAAACCGTAAAGACTTTGTAAATGTCAGGCTGGCAGGCAGCAGACATGCACAGGCACACGTCTCAAACCCTACCACGATCGACGACTTGTTTGTGACGAAGAGACAGGATGGGAGGGGCCCATCCCCCCCAGCAGGCTGTCCACACACACACACACACACACACACACACACACACACACACACACACACACACACACACAATGAAAGAGATCAGACAATGGCTTGAAAAATCTAAAACACAGAATGGTTTTACCTATTCACCTACTCAATGCAGTACTAAGTCCAAGCATATCTCATTCATTCTACAGCCCAACGCGGCCATCACCATGGTGACATATGTACAGTGATCTTCCATCTCCTTCTCTCTGCAGAGGCAATTCAGAAGCTGAATGCCAGGTTGTTAAATCGCCTGTACAGGTTTAGCAATGACATTTAACACCAATTATTTTCACATTTTACTATATTGTTTATTGGAGAGCAGCTGCAGACAGAAAGACAAACTAACAAACCGAAGGGGACATTTCTCCTATGGAATAGTATTCAACAGGATGAGTGAATAGCACATTACAATTAAGGGATTTATTCTAATGTCTTTACAGAAAACACTGAGGAATAAAGTGGGCACTAGATTATGATTATTATTATAACATTATTCATCATCTGACATTGAGATGCCAAGAGGTATAAAAGGTCTGGAAAGAGGGATTAGAGTGAAGGAGAAGACAACCGACAGACAGAGAGGCTGACCGACCAAGAAAGTCTTTAAAATGTGCGTAGTTCTCCACCAATCTCAAGCCCCCCTCCTGTTGGAGCTGTGATGGCTGCTGCACTGAAACAGTGAAGTAAACAACATCTGAGTCACAGCAGCAGCAGAGGCAGGGAAAGAGCAGCCCCGTGTCTCTGTCAAGCCGCTCACTGCATAAGCAGCCACATGCACTTAAGATTCTGAGACAAGCGGGGCTGCAGGAGCATTGGCTGGTGCATCGACACGGTCTCCAAATGCAGAGAGGGAGACGGCAGCGGAAAGAGGGGCGAGTTGAAGTGGAATAGAGGGAATGGATGAGGACACTGACCAGAAAAGGATGAGCCCTGATGTTTAAGAGTGACATTTCCATGTGAGAGGAAGGTGATGCAAAAGAAAGCATGAAAAGCGGCACATAACCACAGCCTGACAACACTTCCACGTAGCAGCGCCATAAGACATGCACAACGAGGAAGTATCTACGGCAACAGTCAATCACGGCCCTCACCCATAGAGGAACCGAGTATGACAATTTCCCTGGATAAACGCCAAACTAAAACATGACATATTCCTTGAAGTTGAAAATCGGATGTGCTGCTGGGGGAGCCTACCTAACCATTCCCAGGGCCATTTTGTTTGTCGTTTTCTGTTTCCATGGTAGCGGCGGGCAGACGGGCTTCAATGACGGCAGAGTGAATGTGAAGACGGGAGGGGGGTAGAGACACATGACACATCATCCCCAGATTCCCCACACAGCCACCCTAAATCAATTGGGCATTAGGCCGCCCACAGCCAGACACCCACTCACTCTCTCAACCAGATAAATCCAACTCATCTAAATCGGCCACAGCACCAGCTGACTTCCAGGGCATGGACTTATGACTCGTGCGCAGCAGAAACCAATGGTTGTTATGGTGCTTTAACTACCGTCAAGAATCCTCTGCTCCCTCATCAAGGCAGTATGGGTAGTAGTAATGTGCTCTGAGGCGAGGGGGGGGTTCCATTCCCATAGCTTTGACAGGCACGCTGTCTCTGGCCAGGCGCTCACCGGAACGGGAGCTGACCACCGTGGTGATTGGCTAACTGCGTGTGTCAGATACGGGGGAGAGGAGAAGGGGAGGAGGAGGCGGCATTTCAGAGGATCCCTATCCTCTTTTGGAGCTATTTGTCACTTCCAATCCCCTGCCATCAGCCAGGAGCTGAACTACTCTCCCCCAACCCCCACCCAATTCTCCCCTCTAACAGCCACGGTCACTGTGATTTCTCATTTTCTCCTAATCGGAAACCTGTCTGCCCAGGAAAAGTGGTGCATGAATTAAGGCTGGGCTGAAATGACTGCCGAGGCAACAGAGGGCTGGGTGAAACGAGTGTGTGGCAGTGCGTGTGTTTGTCCGGGCGCGCATGTGACCGTCTGCACGCATGCGTGTCAATGCTGTGACGAGTCTATTAACTATTCCATTTAGAAGCACCACCTTGAAGACGAAGCACTGAAAAGAAACATCACAGATGAAAGCTAAAGACAACCACACAGCTGGGGTGTGTTCCGGTACGCAGGCTGGTTCACTCCGACTAACCACAACTGGAGGTGTTACCGGGCATGCCATCAACTGCACGAGACTCAAAGACGCAGAAGCTGCTAACAAGGCAGCGGTGGTCAGTCTCACTTCCCCACTTGAGCCTGATGGGGCCAGGGGCCTGGTAGCAACACAGATGCATCAACTTCCTGTTTACACAGGCAGGCATGCAGCGATGCACACACACAGACACTACAGGCTGCCTGACATGCGGTCGTTACAGAAAAGCACAAACCTAAGCCCCCACAACAACAGTCCTACTACCGTCCTGGGCTTACACCGTATCATTGGGTTTCAACTTGTTCACACACACAAACGTGTATGTCAAAAGGGCATTCAATCAAATGACAAAGATTCATTTAGATTATTTTCTATGTCAAAAATCCCACGGCATCTAGCAAGCTAACTACTCTGGCCTAGGTAATCCAAGTGCATGCATACATAATCACAATCACCACAACCTATTCTAAACCTGCCGCTGCCAGGAAACACACAAACACAACAGAGTGTCTCAGACAGAAACGGCTAACACACACACAGACGTTCGGGGTAAGAACATGCGTTTGCTGGGTTGCTCCCTGCACATTGTGTGCCGTCAGAGGTAAAGAAGCGCAGGCTGCAGAGGCTTTGATCACAGATGAAGAGGGGTCTCTTCACCTCCTGCCCAACATTTGAGGAACAGCATACCTGGCATTCTCCCACTGAAGGAGAACGGAACTTTTACAACAGTCTTCTTTCGCTCATTAGAGAGCATTTAGTTGGTGCAGAGACGCTTTAGGATACAAGAGACTTGGCCAACCAAGCCTGGCAAAAGACTAAATGAAAAACAGTTGAGAGAAAGAAAAAAAATAGTTTGTACCGCATAGCCCGCATACCAAAACCCGGACGCAAGTGAAACGAGGAAAGCGGTTAGTTCCAACGCCCTTCACTTCTGTTGAACAGAACTTCCTGAGGAACTTGAGCTATGCAGAGTTTCTGTCCAACCATATGAAAGAGCATAACAGCACCTTTAGTAGAGACCTGCTAGTTAGACAATCCTGATCAGAACCGCAGCGTATCTGGGTGCCAGCATGCTGTTGGTATATCTAGCGTGACTTGCCCTGACATGATCACACATGGATGTGCTGGGCTCAGGACAGCAGATGAGCATGACAGACAGTCAAGAAAAAGGGACAGAAGGGCTCCATTCGACCCTGTGAAATGTCTCTGCTTGTGGATGGTTGGCTATCTTAATGTGCTTTCAAGTGTTTCAAAAATAACCGTTACACCCAATTGAATAATTCATTATGTAAAACATTCATAATAGAACAGCAATATCTCCAAATAGATTCCAAAATTGGCCCAGCAACTGGAATGGTTCTCTAAAAAAGCACCAAAAGCTGCCACTTAAATTGAAAACCAGCTATTTCAGACCATAGGATTATGGAAGATTTTCTAATCGCCTGCGGTACATTCCACTGTATGGAATTTCAAACCAAACGGCCATGCTCGGATTTCTAAATGAAATATTACATGGGTGCTGTAATTGTAGGTGACGGGGGGGGGACGACTCCTGAATAAATAGAGTAATCAAATGTTCTGACCTAGATAATCAAGATGAGACATGTTTCTATTATTATCACATTGAGTTTGATGTTCATATGACAAATAATGCCAGTAGACATACATTTTTCAAAATAGGCAAGCAGCTTGGTGAGAAGGCAACAACTGTTGGCGCAATTACTAGAAAATGCAAGATCTCACCTCGTGGGGCATCAATGATCATGAGGTAGGTGAAAGATCAGCCCAGAACTACACGGCAGGACCTGGTCAATGACCTGAAGAGAGCTGCGACCACAGTCTCAAAGAAAACCATTAGTAACAAACTACGCTGTCATGGATTAAAATCCTGCAGCGCACGCAGGGTACCCCTGCTAAAGCCAGTGCATGTCCAGGCCCATCTGAAGTTTGACCAATGACCATCTGGATGATCCAGAGGAGGAATCTGTGGTCTGATGAGACAGAAATAGAGCTTTTTGGTCTAAACTCCATTCGCTGTGTTTGGAGGAAGAAGAAGGATGAGTATAACCCCAAGAAAACCCTCCCAACCGTGAAGCATGGAGGTGGAAACATCATTCTTTGGGGATGCTTTTCTGCAAAGGGGACAGGACGACTGCACCGTATTGAGGGGAGGATGGATGGGGCCATGTATCGCGAGATCTTGGCCAACAACCTCCTTCCCTCAGTAAGAGCATTGAAGATGGGTCGTGGCTGGGTCTTCCAGCATGACAATGACCCGAAAAACAAAGCCAGGGCAACTAAGGAGTGGCTCCGTAAGAAGCATCTCAAGGTCCTGGAGTGGCCTAGCCAGTCTCCAGACCTGAGCCCAATAGAAAATCGTTGGAGGGAGCTGAAAGTCTATTGCCCAGCGACAGCCCTGAAACCTGAAGGATCTGGAGAAGGTCTGTATGGAGAAGTGGGCCAAAATCCCTGCTGCAGTGTGTGCAAACCTGGTCAAGAACTACAGGAAACGTAATTGCAAACAAAGGTTTCTGTACCAAATATTAAGTTCTGCTTTTCTGATATATGAAATACTGACATCATGCAATAAAATGCAAATGATTTCCTTAAAAATCATACAATGTGATTTTCTGGATTTTTGTTTTAGATTCCATCACTCACAGTTGAAGAGTACCTATGATAGAAATTACAGATTTCTACATGCTTTGTAAGTGGGAAAACCTGCAAAATCTGCAGAATATCAAATACTTGTTCTCCCCACTGTATTGGGACACTGTAGCTTGCAGTGTATAGTATATGGAAACATCACAATGGATGGGTTTTAGTAATGCCCACGACCGTTTCAGCTTTTTACAGGTAGTGTAGGGCATGTAGTAAGCTAGCTTTATTGTGCTAATGTTAGATTATGAATTAAATGGCCATTGAGCTAATGCAAAATGGCTAGCTAAAAATTAGACCAAATGGAAGTATGGGATTAGGGAGAGTGAATTAAATTGTTTCTTTGTCATCTGGCTAGCAACTTATCGAGTAGTGATCATCCAGATACAGCAATGGCATTGATCAACAATAGCGCCGCTAGCTTGCTCTCATTATTGGCTGGTGACCGGCAACACACCGAAGGGCATGCCAAAGAAGACAGACACTATAGTCTAGTGATGCAACCTTGGAGTATTTGAACAAGGCCAACACTAGGCTATCTGGGCAATCTGAAAACAAAAACAAACCCCTGGCAAACTGTTCCGACTTAATACAGACAAGCACCACACTGTCCCACCAGTTGGTTTACAGCTAAAGTGAAGGTGTGTTGCACAAGCACACCATTCCTGTTACGTTTAAGAGGTATGAAACACGTCAGGACAAACAGGACCGTTAATTAGCACTGCAGCCAGCACTGTTGACTACAGACTCAAACACTCCTAACAGGTTTGAATGGCAGTTGGCTTTGCTAAAACAGGAATCAGAGTGTATGTGGGTGCAAACTGAAGCATGCTTTGTGATGGGAAGAAACTATCCAAGGCCATCTGAATACCCAGTTAAGGCGCACAAAAGGCCAGTTGGACCAACCTCAACCTGTCCAAACAGCACAGAGCTCAGAGGAAAACACCCAACCGACCCAGGCCCCCACCAGAGAGCGTTGCCGTTCTCAAAGCAGCTAAAAGCTATCCTGGAAAGCTAGCTATATGAACCTAGTAATATGACACAGTGGCCTAATTTGTCTGGAACACAGTTGTCTATCAAACCTTAATGAGTTACAGAAAGTTCCCGTGTGTAGGCTTTGTTTAACATCCAAGATCACAGTGTGACCCCCATTACAACTGGCAAAGAGAAGGACTGCATGCAATGCATAACAGCAACCAGAGTATATGCTAGTGGAAAAAAGCCAGAAAATATGGTTGAAACAATATGAGGACAGAATCATAACAAATGTGCTGCTCACATACATTGGCAACACGCTAAACTTAAAATGCAAACCAACCTCAGTAGCATGTTATTCTAGTGAGACTGACCAATGCCACAAATCAAAGCTTGATAAAAAAGAAAAAAAGAAAAAAAGAGCTGAGTAGCTAAAATGTGTGGTGTTCAAAGGAGGGTGCTTAAAGCCTTTGTGCGATGTATATGTGATGTATATGGCCCCACAAAGTATCACAGCCCTGTGGTGGACCTCCTCTCTTTGGTCTTTGGTTAGGTATGCTTTTCAGTCACGCACTGCCCCGCATCCCCCCCCCCTTCCTGTCGCCGCATTTCAATGTAAATGAGCCGATTGAATGGCTGCAGCTGCCCCATCAAAAGGACATCAGAGCTGAAGGCCTTGGTGATTGAGATTCAGCCGGGTCACGCTCCACCCCCCCAGCTCATCACAAGGACAGGGGAGAGGCCAAGCCAAAACAACCCAAAGGAAATTCAACCTGCTAGTGTCCCAGTTCTGAGGCACAACCCTTCCAGCATTGGTAGCATTAACGCAGAATTCTTCAGAGAACCTTTTTCTGTTTTATTTTTTTTAACACATTTCTAAAGTGTAACTTCTGTAAGTACCTTATCGCAAGATTAAATCAGTGGCCTCACCTATCCATGGGGGGAAAAAAGTTAAAATTTGCCAGTTATTTGGTAAGACCATTTCTTAAATAAATGTTGATTTTTCATGACGATTCCTAACCGTTGATCTCACCGTTAGTCAGTCACCCTGACAACCTTCCCACATGACTACACGCCCAAGAAACATGCAGGAGTGATCACAACTGACCCCTTCTACCCCGGTCACAATTACACGTGCAATAAAAGGTGACTGTTTGTTACTAATTAACATACAAATTGCGGTAAAAACCATTTCAACTACAGAGCTTTGAAAATGCAGATTTGAACTCTGTAGCTGGGATCCGGACAGCAGTTTTCCGATCCCATGCATGCCCTTTGTAGCCTGTGATAGCCGCATTTCAAACACTGGATGAAACCCTGCTTACTAAGAACTTGAACAACCGAGAGAAAGGGCCACAAAAAAAAGACAGAATGAAACATTCAAAAGTGAGGAGGAGCCATTGAAGCAAGGCAGGCAGGGTCTCTCTCTCTCTCTCTCTATTCAGACAGAACCAAGCTGGGCCGCACAGAGGACACGTCAAAGCCGTCCTCTTCCAGTGGCTGACAGACAGAGGCTGAGGAGCTGGGCGCCCAGGCCAGCCAGCTACCTCAGGACATTCCCAGTGCCACGTATGGCCAATACATCACCCAGTGCTCAGCACATCCAATCAAAACACCAACTGTTGTCTACAGCTTTACATCCCCCTCCCTCCGATCCCTCCCAGCTCACAGCTGCCCACATTAGCAGAGCTGCAGCCTCCCCCACACTCTCTGTCAGCCCCGTAACTGCTCTCTCTCCCCCTCTGAGATAGCTACACAAACAACTGATGTTAGTCGTCTCAGGGCTTCTTGTACACAAAGCGCCGGACTTTATGGAGGAAATAGGCTATGCAATAGTACAACGTCATCCATCTGTAAACCAGGAAGCAGAAGACTATCATTGAGCCTCTCTCTTTCGTGAAAAAGGGTTGAAAAAAATTTGTATTAGTATCTGAAAAATATAAAATTGCGCACACTCACTTAAAAGCAAAACCAACATGTTCCACTTCAAGTGTGTCCTTATCAAAAGATCAAAAGCAAAACTGTTAAAAGTGAGGTTTTGAAAATGCAGCACACCAGGAGAGGGGAGAACCTTTTCCTTTGAAGTATAGCAGCGTAAGTGGGAAAAACATCATCAGAAGTGCTGCAGTGGAAGAAGTCGTTGCAACCTGTGCCCAGGAGAGAAGGATTCAGACAGAAGGACCTTCAAAAACCCCAAACGAGGCTCCCTGTCTCTGGGGCAGAGCAGAGAGAATGGGGCACAGCCATTTTGTTCTTTTTCATTTGTGGGTAGGGAGGGGAACAGATTTCAAAAGGGGTTTAAATGGCATTTGACTGTCCAGAGAGATTGTGCTAGCTGAGACAAGGCTATAAAAGATTTACACTGAAAGGAAAAAAAGGGAACACAAGCGAAGCAGGAGTAGATGTCCTTGTTTACAGACCGACCTACACTCACCAATGGGGGAGGGGAGCGCTTGTCAGGAAGAAACCAGAATGTGTGAGGGGTTTAAGTGGTATTCTGTCTGTCCCATACACAGGATGGAGACGTCTTTTTGATTGCAATGAGAAAAAGTAGGTTACCTCAACAACATGCACGCTATTGCTGCCTGTCAGTCGCTGTCCTATTACAATATGCACAGAATGTTGCATCAACAAAATGCAAAAGGCTAATGCCGGCCCCATTCTGTGCACATGGAAGCTACTGGAACACTACTGTCCACTTTAGAAAACTGACAATAGCCTGACACTGTCCTACAGCACTGATGGAGCCAGCTACATGAACGGGTTTCTCATCAGCTCATAACATAACAAAACTTTCCTTCCCACACTCAAACATGTGGCCTGGAACCACAGCAAACAAAAAACGAGAAAGCATTGTGATTCAAGACCCCAGGATTCGAACAGCATAGGTCAACCTCGTGACTCACATTCCCGTGTAAACACAGGCATGGGTAGAAACACGGTTACCTTCGGGTGCAAACAGTTTCAGCCCTGCATGCCACAACAAACGCGGCGACAATGGAGCTACTGCACACTGACCTCAGAGCCAACACGCGGAGGGAGGATGCGGCGGGGCTAACCACAGACGGTCGCCACTGATGTCCTGCTGTTGCCTTTCCGGCACAGAGCGGCAACACAGACACAGGCGACGGTTGCGTGGCGGAGGACCAACAGTACAGTGAATGTGACGTGCAGACGCCTTGCCACTCCAGGCACTCCTCAACAAGACATAATGTGCCAAACAGAGCATGGCAGGCCAATCCAGACTGCAAGACAGGGAGTGTGAAGGACATGCGTTGTTCCCCACTGTGCCTTAAATGTCTGCCCTTCATTACCTGGCAGGGCTGAGGGCGTCACCTTACACACCATTCAGACAGGGGAGGGACCAGGTCAAACCACAGCGTTTCCACAACCCCAAATAGGCTTAAGGAGGGGACAACAGGATCCAGTCTCTGAACATGTGTCATCCGGTGTGCAACTCTCTCTGAGGCAGCTAAAGAGAAGGCACACCGGATGACATAGAATGGCAGCCTGGAACAGGAAATGGTTCTGAGAAGTCCCAGCTCCAAACACAGCCCCTGACCTCACTGACCCAAGCAGGACTCAATTTCCTCTCTCAAGCGAACATACTGCAATAGGACACTGCGGTCAAAAGCTCAATCTAAGCCATAAAGACCATCAAAAACTCACTCTAAATCCCAAAATAATAAGAGGGTATAGCAAAGAGAAACATGGATTATTTTATGGTGTACCAGGCTAAATACTCAGGCTATCTTACTTAATGAAGTCAGTTTATTCCATTTCTCCAGCATAGAGCGCAGAAGACTACTTACTAGGTCAGTCAAACAGTAAAACGGGATCATTTTATTTTAATATCGCAATTGAAAGAACATTTTAGATTTTCTTGAACTTGGCCTGTATTTTTTTTCAATTTAAAATGCAGAGAATTGAATTGTAGTTAGAATACCGCAATTTCTCATTTATTAACCACGGCTTATAGAAAAATTTTGAAAACATTTTCAACCACCGCGTTTAATACATGGGTGCAGCTAATACCCAGGTTTACATTTTTAAAGCCATTACCAGCTGCAAACTTTTTCACAGACAATTGCTTGACGACGTAGAGGTGTCAGAAACTCATGTAGCAAATATTATACACTTGGCATTACAGGGTTTTAAAAACATATCATATTCCTCAACAAATTAATTTTGGTAGCGCACTATGACAGATGTTTAATGTTAATGTACAATGTGTGTATGAGTCAATTCTCCGGACAAATGTGGTTTATATATAAGTTTGATTAATACTGGGATTTGTACACACACAAAGCTATAAAATGTATGGTGCGGTATATACACGGTTCGGATTATAAACCGGGAATTACGATATGAAAATATCAGAAACCCTACCCCAATGTCACAGCCCAACTCCCCTATCGTTCTTTATTTGAAAATCTGTGCACACACACTTAAAACTTCAGGCATACAAAATTAGTATTCTCCCCATTTCTAATGGACAGGTCTACTACAGGGGGGAAATGAACTTGGTCGCCAACATTTTATGAATGAGAGCTCATTCAAGTATGTCAAAAGCGACAGTGCTTTTTTGTTTGTTTGAGTACCTTTACTAATTAGTTACATTCTTTTCTCTATTCGCATTTAGCCTAGGCGCCTAGTGTACAAGATAAAGTACTACACTAGATTTTGTCAACATTACTGAGAAAACAAGGAATAATAAACAACTCTAAGGGCAGGGGGGACAGAAAAAATCTGTTATAGTCACAGACCTAAAAGAAAATCTGTTAGATTACTTCGTAATTTGACAGAACAATATGAGCTCACAAGCTGCAAATTATCTAGCTACTTCTGTACAAATGGCGTCACCCAACGCAGATAAGCCAATGCCAGACATTTACTCTGTAAGAAGCGCAAATTAGAGTTAGATGAAAACCAATGAATTTGAAAAAAACTAACATGAAACTTTGGTACTAACAAGAGCTATGGTTTCAGATACAATATGTAGGCCTACTCAGGGACTCACCATCCAGCATTCTGAACACTGCAGTCCTCGAGTAAGAACAGGGAACTAGCATTAATGTAGCCATAGCCAATGCTAGGCAAGAGTGACAGCTAAGGCATATTCATTGTAGACAATACCACTGAGAACATACAACAGCAAAGCATTAACGTCATTGTTTCTGTATGTATATAAATATTGCCGAAGTCAAATACAATTCTATACAAGCACAATTTCAATTGCCAACTTTGTCAGTCAAGTTTTTCTATGGTCAGTGATATTACGACTGTGGACTCAGCACATCTTCACAAATGAACTAAATATATTGACCTCCATATGATGTACAGTACGTCTTCAATTTGGGCACCAGACGTGTCCATTTAGGGGTATACAAGCAATTACTTTCTCTTATGTAAAGAAACGCCTTGGGAAATGTTTGTTACAACTATTTCTGGTGAATATTCCCTCAAAACTGTAAATGTTAAATGGTCAACTGATTCAAAAAAACAACGTCCCTTCTTGAAACCAGACTAAGGGAAGACATTTTGTAGTTATAGGCCTACATAAAACCACGCAGTTAAAGCATCTTCAGCAAAAACTGCAAACATTATTAAATAACAGAGCATTTCTGTTTATTTTGAGAATGTGCGTGAGACTTCCTAAATATGGTGTTTTAGGAGGAGCAAATATCCGTAACTGCAACATCAAATATTGCTACTAAATGGAAAGTGTTGTTTTGTAATGAACATTAGGAAAACGCACGCCCAATCAGAGCATTCAGTCACTCTTTAAACACCACAATAAAGACAGACGGCGCAAGGTACATAACAGCAGCTGCCACTGAGTCACACGATCTGAGCCCACACTTGCTGTGTTACGCTTACTAAAGTGCCGCTTAAAATGGGTCCAGGCAATCAACAGCACCAAAACAGAAGTGCGATTTAAAAACTTTGAGACAAGTAATATTTACAGAAAGAGGGAAGTAGTTGTAATTTTCTATTAAATAAGAAACTACGAAATTGGGAGTACCAACCACATATTGACCATGGTGGTGGTAGGGGATTACATGCATTGCTGCGTCTGCAGTGAATTTCAATGTGAACGCCCCAACAGGCTGAAGAGTATCTCTGTAAGAAAATACAGCCAGCAGCTCCACTGCAGTGCTTACCACAGCACGGATACTGCACCAAAACCTTACCCACATTCTCTACATAATCCTGGTTGTTTGTTACAAGCACTGCCCATCTTATTTTCATACTCTCTGGCAAAAAAATAGAAACCTCTACTATTGTGATTTGGTTGACTTAATATATTCATACTATTCCACAGCCACTGGAATGATAGAACCTGTCAACCAATGATGGATAAACATAAAGAAAACTACACAAATGTATTACGTTGATATAAACCATAATAATGCCTTCTGTCAATAAATTGTTAATTAAATCCAATGTTTGAACCTAATTTCAATCCTGTATCCATGAGTCGATTATGAACACAAACAAATGGCCAAATCGAGGTAAAAAAAAAAAACTTTAGATGGCACGTAGCTATTTCTCACCACTGCATTACACATCAATAGCACCAAATAATTCACTCCTGCCTCTCTCTGTATCTTTTCCATCCAAGAAATAAGCAGATGACTTCTGTGAAATAACGTCATCACAGTAAATGATACATTACCACCATTATTGAGTCTATGCTGTAATTCCTTTCACCAAAATCGAATTGTCGCCTGGTGGTGTGAAGGCTATTGCATGTGTGGCATTAATGGCATTGTAACTTAAATATATGTGGGAGTGTGCTTCCAGTTTGTTTTGCAAATAAATATCTGGTTATAACCTTAACTTGGTTTGAAGGCAAACATATTACTCGAAAGTTAACTTTACCTAACGCAGGTTACCAAACCATGTAACCAAGAGTCAGTGGGGCATTTTACTAGCTAAACGAGTACGCAGTTAAAGAATGCTTGGGGGGGGGGGGGGGGTAGCCTCTCATAACACAGTTTGACTCGAGCATGAAGCCATGTTATCGAGCTAACGTTAGCTAAACAGCTTTGGCTAAAGGTATAGTTCAGCTAGCATATCCAACGTTAGCTGGTTGCCAAGTAATGTTATTGCGTCTTACCTGGTTTCAGTTCAGCAAAATCTGAGTTACATCGACAAGTTTATCCCTGATATTCCTGTCCGATGCTTGTTTTTCCCATTTGAGGCCCTCCGGCTCAGCAGTCTGCCGTCAGTAGACATCCGAGAAATACTGCAAACATCTGAGTTGGTAATCAGACCACTGGATGCTAACGTTAGCGAGCTAGGCTAGCTCGTCTCCTAGGCTAGTGCTAGCTATCTAACGTTAGCTAATTCCTGTACCCAAACAAGCGACAGAGAAAGCTTAAAATGTTTTCGAACACGTCTCTGCAGACCTAATAGCTATTTTCTCACCATGGCTTGAAATGAAGCGTTATTTACCCACTAAACAAAACTGGAGCCTTGAGAGGTAAACTTAAAGTCGCTAAAAACGATATTTTGTTTCGGCTTAATCTTCTTTAACAACCCCTTGCAAACCGTTTCCAGGCGGCCTTTGACTTCAATGTGGGACTGAAGTAAAGAGAAAGAGGCAAAAATGAAACACTGATTGTGATTGGCTCTACAATGTGGGAGGGCACTAATAGTGCGCCGAAGAAACTGGCGCCATTATGGATCAAGTCAATGTGCTGAAGTCTGCACTGACAAAATAATATGAAGGCGCGAACATGGTTGACCGAGTACTTCAGTTTCCATGATTGGGAACCCATCTCCATTATACAGTTGGGAGAGCAAGCAAAGGAAATGGAGTACGGAGGCTGGGTGCACTTGATTTGCGTCGCCTAGTACGATTGCGTATATTATGTTCTGTCGTATTAGTAGTAGAATTGTTGTTTTTATTCGATTGTACAAACATATAATTGAAGACTCAAATCCCATGATAGGTGTACATATGATGTCAGTAGAACCCAATTACAAATACAAGTGAATAGCACCCGGGCCTTAACTTAATGTCCACATTGCTGTTACAACGTCTCGGTTTATCTGAGTGCAATAGACACACATCCTTTTCCTACATTCGATGAGTACATTATAAATATCATGACATATTTTTTGATGTTGAACATTTCAGTAAGTCAGAACGGTATTGGTTATAGGGTAACGCATATCAATTGCACCCAAGGCAGAGCAGACCGTGTGATCAACATGACATGCACGGAGATGTAAGAAGAACTTTCATTGGTTAAGTTGTAAAGAAAAAATTTTGAATCTGGATTCTCATTGGCTTATTTAATCATTGTTTTTGCCTCTCAATGAAGAGTTTGTGTTTTGGTCAACTAAATTATAAATTGGACACATCGTATTACATGATTTTATGAATTGTATTAGGTCAATAAAACGTATGTTGTTATATTTTACAGTCACAATGTAATGCGCACACACACAAAAAAAACATTATTTTGCTGATAAATGTTATTTTCAAAATAAGAACACAGCGTTTCTCGATGCCATAGCTACCTCTGGTGGCTACCTTAGTAACTACAAAATAGGACTAGCCATATACATGACGCATTTTCATTTAGCACGAACGAAATGCAGATACAGGCAAATCCAATTATGTACCAGCCCACAATGTCAATAGCAAGCTGTTTTTTGTATTTCTTGCACAAATAGCAAATATCTTATTCCTATAAATCATCATAAAATTGTTTGCTGTGAAAGTTCTGCGCAGAGAGAGCGTTCGTGAAGCAACACTGTGACGCCATTGGACAAGGGTTAAAGGCCATTCAGTACTGATTTCCATTATTAACAGTTATTATATATAACACCCAGTTAAATATTTTTAGTAAATGAATGGTGTTTTCTGTCTCAATGTTAACATTTAACTAAATAGAAGAGGAATATGCGATGGTGCTCTTTGATAGAATCGAAGCTCTTGGGGTTAAAGTTCGGGGTTCAGCAAAGATATTCTAACTGCGTCAGGATACGTTACGGTGTAGTCGCTTCTCGTGGTTATTTTCGTCAGTAAATTAAAAGGAATTGGACCCTTTTAATTTACTGACTTTGCAGGAATGATAGCAGTCATTATTTATTAAACCAGAATAATGGGCATATTTACATTTTTGAGCGTATCAGGTTATCTGTGGACGAAGCAGTAAAAACCGAGGACGGTTCAGTGTAGAAGTGTTATGTCTTTATGGGAGTTTACCGTCTTTACATTACTTAACACGTTAACAACAGCTAGCTATCAATAGCCCGGGTTTGATTAAACACAGAGTTAATCACTGCGGTGGCCTATTGTCATTTAATTGCTGAGGGTTGCTAGCTGACTGGCTAGTAATGGAAAACTTTATAGTTTTATTAGCTAGCCACCTCTAACGATAGTTGTCTATACCTGTGCCTACGTTAGCTAACGTTCGCTAGTTAGTCTAGCTGTCAGGAACATGGCTCTGGCAGCTCTGCGATGTTCCAGTTATTATAGAAATTATAAGTCTATCATCTTAACCGTGTCAGGGCGCCATAACTTTACATTTGTCAACAAGCGTCCAAACAACGAAGGTACCAAACGGCATCTATCGACATGTATGAACTGTATACAGGTATCAGGTTCACTTCGTTTATTTTCGACTCAACCACATCATTATTGTTATGATCTCAACCCTGGACTTATTCAGGTTAGTTGCATTTCTGTGTACATCGGTAATTCATGCCATTGCTCTTTATGTAGAGTTAGTTTAGAGGTATTCAACTCTTGCCCTAAGGTTCGAAGCATGTTTGATTTCTGTTAAATACCTGACTTACACCCACTTGGAGTCCCCGGTCAATAAATCAGACCCCGATTGTTGGACAATGGTCAACAAAATGCAGTGGAACTGGCAGTAATGTCTAGAGTTTAATTGGATGTGGTTAGTCTAAAAGTGTTGTTACTACTTACTTTTCCAGCACCTTTTGCATATACCCATGAGTTCCAGATTGACAGCAACGCATAAGCAACTGATCAAGAACAACTTGTTTAAAAACCCAATTGGCCTGTGGAATATTTTAGGTAAGGAGCCATCCCAACCCATGTTATTTTAAGATTTTTCAGTGTCTGATTACACTGACTAGTAACCTTTCATTGCAGCGTCCACTGATTATTTTAGTACATCTCAGTCTAAACAAGATAAAAACAGTGATGGACCTAAGGGCAAAACTCCAGAGGAAAATGAAGGTAAATGAAACAAAGATGAACACATCTGGATTCAAGCATCAGTACTTAATGCCAGCTAACTTGTACCACAATTAAACAGGTGAGTTGTTACCTACTACCCCCCCCTTCCCCTTTTAGAGGATAAGAAGCGTCGTGAGCAGGAGGATCAGCTGTACAGGGACCGTCTGCGCACTCTCGTCATTATCGCCGTCATTATGAGTGTGCTCAACTCCATCAGTACCAGCGGGGGAAACATCTCCTGGAATGACTTTGTCAATGAGATGCTGGCCAAGGGCGAGGTGTCTCGAGTACAGGTGGTCCACGAAAGTGACATAGTGGAGATCTACCTCCACCCTGGAGCAGTCATCTTTGGGAGACCGGTATGTTCCCCGTCCCTGTGATAGTCTGGACACTGATGAAGGCCTCCGTAGACCAGAAGGGTAGACCGCAAAGTAGGATCAAGGAGCCAGACACCTAACTTTAATTCGGTTGAAATAACTGTTTAGTCGATCAAACATTGAAGTTATGTTTTTTAATTAGCCATGAAATCAATTATTCATTCTGGTTAATTATAAATGTTAGTTTGCTGTGGTGTACTCCTCGACGGGTCTGTATTGGAAACTAGCCTAATTTGTTTATTATATATTTTTTTTGAATGTAATGATATAGTCAATAGACCTAGGCATGCATCTGTTTTCGGAATGCTGAAAAGGTTGTTGTATTTCAGGCACTGTGAAAGAAGCTATCCAGGAAAAAATCGGGGGAAAAATCATAGCTGACCCACAGCCTTTTCACCAGACAATCAAGTTGATTAAATTTGGTCATCCCTAACATGTTACGCCCCTAACTGTGCTGTGCTTTTCATCTTTTTCTGAGCACAGATATCTAGATGAGGTTCAGTAATGAATGCCTCTGAACGTCTTCCTATGTCTGCCTGTACAGAGGCTGGCTTTAATGTACCGTATGCAGGTGGCCAACATTGACAAATTTGAGGAAAAGCTGAGGGCTGCAGAGGAGGAGCTGAACATTGACGCCAAGGACCGCATACCGGTCTCCTACAAGCGCTCTAGCTTCTTTGGAAAGTAAGTACCGGACTTCATCCAACAGATCCACCTGTGATGCGATCACGCAACAATGACTAGAGTCCATGCCGTGGCATTGGAATTGGTCCTATGCGTACTACTCTGTGATTCCATGGCATTGGTAGTCTTGCTTCTCTCACTCCTTCACAGTGCACTGTATGCCCTTGGAATGGCTGCCGTTTTGGTGGCAATCCTCTGGTATTTTTTCCGCCTGGCTGGCATGGGAGGACGGGACGGAGGCTTTGGGGCTTTTGTAAGTAGGGTCTGTTTATCCCTTGCTGTTGATCCATCACCCCCCACCTTCCCCTTAAATTCTTACATGTTGTGCTCCACAGAACCAGCTGAAAATGGCCAAGTTCACAATAGTGGATGGCAAGTCGGGGAAGGGTGTGAGTTTCAAAGATGTGGCAGGCATGCATGAGGCCAAGATGGAGGTGAAGGAGTTTGTTGACTATTTGAAGGTAAGGGGACAAATGTCAGCACGATTAGTTGTGAGGATGTTTGCCAATGTTTTTTTTACTGACCAGTATTTTACTGACCCCCTGACATATCTTGGCAGTGCCCAGACAGGTACCTCAACCTTGGGGCTAAAGTCCCAAAAGGTTCCCTGCTGCTGGGTCCCCCTGGTTGCGGAAAGACTCTGCTGGCCAAGGCTGTGGCGACAGAGGCCCAGGTTCCCTTCCTGGCCATGGCTGGCTCTGAGTTTGTGGAAGTCATTGGGGGTAAGAGTTCAACTGCTCCCGATCACATAATTTCAGTAATCAGTTGTATCTCTAAGTCGGCCGAAGCAGAATGCCAGGTGGAGAACACGAGTCAAAGCAGTCGTAGAGGATGTTATGTCTGTGTGTGCAGGCCTCGGTGCTGCCAGGGTCAGGAGTCTGTTCAAAGAGGCCCGTGCCCGAGCCCCCTGCATCGTCTACATAGATGAGATCGATGCTGTGGGAAAGAAACGCTCGAATAACATGTCTGGCTTCTCCAACACCGAGGAGGAGCAGACACTCAACCAGTTACTGGTGGAGATGGATGGTGAGGTGGAGGTCTTGGTCTTAAAATGAGGTGGAGGTCTTTGATTTTAAAATAACATGCGTATCAAATGCCTTATTTGTTTTTTCAATATAATTGTTATTTGCCTTTGTGTACTGTTGACTGTCAATCTGCCAATAGGGATGGGCACTACTGACCATGTAATTGTCCTGGCCTCCACAAACCGGGCGGACATCTTGGACAATGCTCTCATGAGACCCGGCCGACTGGACCGGCACATATTCATAGACCTTCCCACTCTGCAGGTAAAGTACCGTGTCCAGAAAAGGCTAGTCCAGAAGGCGTCCTGTTGATTTAATTGAGCCCCACCTTTTTTTTTGTTGTTCCAGGAGAGGAAAGAGATCTTTGAGCAGCACCTGAAGATCCTGAAGCTCACCCACCCAGCCAGCAGCTACTCCCTGCGTCTGGCAGAACTCACCCCAGGCTTCAGTGGTATGCGCCGGGCTGAACGGACTTGCACCGTCCCTTGTGCACCCACATACAGACTCAACCTTGTTCACGTGTTCTCATATGCTAACTCTCAAAAGAATCTCCCATTTTCCGGAAGCCCCTGAGGTGCTGACGCGACTGTGCTCGACTCACAGGCGCAGACATTGCCAACATCTGTAATGAGGCGGCGCTGCACGCTGCCAGAGAGGGGTACAAGTCCATCGACACCTTCAACTTCGAGTACGCCGTTGAGAGAGTTATCGCAGGTACGAGGCCGTGACCACGTCTGGGACCATCCGCTGTCGTGGCGCGCGCCCTCTGGCGCTGTTGTGGTACAGAGAGAGGGGTTCGGTGCGTATTAAATGTCTACCTTCTGTTTTGTGGGTACAGGGAGTGTGAAGAAGAGTAAGATCCTGTCCAAAGAGGAGCAGAGGATCGTGGCGTTCCATGAGTCAGGCCACGCCCTGGTGGGATGGCTGTTGGAGCATACAGAGGCTCTGATGAAGGCAAGACTGCCCCCCTCTGTAACTGTCTGGACATTAGCGCTCAGTGCAAAAATTATGGATGAATCAACAGGACCAATGGCCGTATATAGTACTGTACTGATATACTGACTGGTTGGATTTAATTGTTTTCTTCTAGGTGTCCATTGCCCCCAGGACCAACGCTGCCCTGGGCTTTGCCCAGATCCTGCCCAGAGACCAGTACCTGTTCTCCAAAGAACAGCTGTTTGAGAGGATGTGTATGGCTTTAGGAGGAAGGGCGTCCGAGGCCATCACCTTCAACAAGGTCACTACAGGTGGGGCTTCGGACCATTAATCACAGCACACATAAACCCACCCTTCACCGTTCAGTCTGAGACGTGTCCGTCCCCGGCGCCAGGTGCCCAGGACGACCTGCGGAAGGTGACTCGCGTGGCCTACTCCATGGTGAAGCAGTTTGGCATGTCCTCCAGCATCGGTCAGGTGTCCTTCCCGGAGGGCGAGGAACAGGGCGCGGTGGGACGCCGGCCCTTCAGCCAGGGCCTCCAGCAGCAGATGGACCATGTGAGCCGGCGCCGGCGCCACTGTCTAGTGGACTCTCCTGTTGTATCATTTCTTGGCTGTCAAGCCGTTCACTGCAGATAATGAATTAGGGCTTGTGATTTGGTTCTTGCAGGAAGCGAAGCTGTTGATAGCGCGTGCCTATAGACAAACAGAGAAATTGCTCCTGGATAACAGAGACAAGCTGATAATGGTAATTGTTTTATTTTACGTTGGCCCGGCCTACATGTGACCTGTACTCCTACACTGGAATGCGTTGTTGGACATTGCGACTTTCACACGTGTCTTTCTGCGTGTGCTTTCAGTTGGCCAACGCTCTGCTGGAGCGGGAGGTGGTGAACTATGAGGACATCGAGGCCCTGCTGGGACCCCCTCCCCACGGGCCCAAAAAGATGATCGCCCCTCAGAGCTGGATCGAGGCAGAGAAAGACAAGCAGGACACGGGGGAGGAAGATGAGCCACGCCCGCCTCCTCGTAGAAAGAACCCTGACGAAGATCTGAACATGCAGCATGTATGACCCGGTTGACAGCACTCTGTTGGAATCAGCACACACACACACATGCAGTCCTCCCCTGCAGGAAGACCAGGGACCTGTTTATCCTGTTAATTCACTAAGGAGTCACTTGATGCTGTATCTATCTATTACTATTAGGACAATGGTTGAAAGTGGTGTCGTCTGAGAACCATAAACACTGGGGTGTTTTAGGAGCTGCGGTTGTCATTCAGGTCCTTAGCGGAAACGTTTGCTTGGCTTTTTTAGTGTGGAGAGCGTTTGAACTGTTGTCTATGAGTAAGTTCCACTTCTAATGACACTTCTGGTCTTGGACACCATTGGGACACAGAAATAAACATTGGATTTGGCAATTGCATACAGTAGCGTAAGTTGTGTATCAAGGAAGATGGTCAGTTGCTACACTGAATATGCAGCTCAATATATTATCCTAAATTAATTTGCGATGTTATGTATTGCTCCAACATTTATGATACTTTGGGGTGTTTAAATAAAGCTATATTTGAACTTGAAGAAGAGTCCACTTCACTGAAACTTTTTAATATATTTATTATGTAAAGGTCAATAAAATGACAATTGTAAATAATTTATACATGTCAATCAAAAAAAAGTCCCATTCAACCCATTGGTTCACACAAAAAGGGGATTGAGCATTTATCATGCCTGTTTTAGAAGTATTGACAAAAAAGAACAAAACAAAGGGAGGACAAAAGGAAAGTATGAAACGTGTGCGTGTATGTGAGGACCACAGAATAGATCTTCATTAAGGAGTATCAGAGGGGGTGGGGAGGTAAACAAAATGTAAAGATTAATGCAAAAACATATGTACAAAATACTTGTAAAAAAAAAAGTTAAATACATGAACAGATATCAGGAAATCAATGTTTTCAATTGTAGTGGTCACATACGTTGTCTAAATACCAGACGGGTCCAGTCCCACAGACATTCATGCTTAGCCCTTTTTGTTCTCACAGTTCCCACAACATGATTAACCTTCATCTACATTCCTCTCACATCTTTGTCCACATCACAAACCAAAAGCTATCAAGAGATATCCTGAGACAACACACCTAAGGCAAGGCCATTGTCATCTTTCTAACAGTGGCTCACTGACCAGAAAACTAAAGCGCCATCACATTAGTATTCCCTGCCATGTTTCCTTCCATCTCCATTCTGCAGACACCACTCAGAACAAGGTGAGCCATTCAAATGCTGCAGAATTCTGTGTGGTTGCCTCATCAAGCCAATGAACTGTCAGGAGAATATCAGATTACCTAGGATGGGCCCCGAAATGACAGCCATGACCTTTACAGTCACAAAGACAGGACGGGTGGAGGAAGAACAATTGCTTGTGTCAAAGAACTTAAAGAATGGAACTAATGTGCTGCAGGAGACAATAGGAAACATGAGAAGGAAGACAAAGCACGGCTCTAAGCTTCTGACAATCACCCTAACGCCCAGCTCATTCTAGACCTAGAGGATGATATCAGGTTCAACCTCTACACAGAATGTAGAGGATATATGGCTGAGAATAGGGAAGTAGGCACAGTTTAGTATGATAGATGGCACTTGAGGATAAAGCTACAGTGTACTGGTCACCGAGCGAGCGGTTTGGGTCCCTAGCGTGGGTCGTACATGTTGGCCAGTTTCTTGAAGCGCGGACCCCAGTCGTTGAGGTAATCGTAGTCCTGGTCCCCATCTGAGCTGGCCGAGGCGATGGAGCTCAGGCTGCCTGCCAGAGAGCCATCCCCCTCGTAGTCATAGATCAGAGCAGTGTCATAGGGAGGCACATTGGGGTCATGGTCTGCTACCTCCAGGCCCTGTGGAGATGGACAAATGGACAAGAAATGTTTTTTCCACTGGGGATTTGGACTGTATAACTTCCAGTTTCAACTGGCAACAACAACAGGCCCTAGGGCCCTGATAGAATCCTCTCTCACATCGTTGATGAAGTCTTCAATGTCTGTGGGGTCCGCTGGGGGTTTCCGTGGGTAGGAAGGGGAGGGCAGGTTGTCTGGGTAGTCTCTCCTGAGTGGTTGGTTTCCCCTGGGGATGCCAGTGACGGGAGGATAGAAAGACGCTGGGAGTGGTCCCACATCCGCTGGGTTCCTTAGTAGGTCAATGTTAAAAGCATTCTAGAGGGAGTAAAAGATGAGAAATATTGAAGTGCTATTCCAGTCCCCTTTGATGTCTTTTAACACCTGATTTACTTAACATGGTCCGAGGAAATCATAACATAGCACATGTTGGGGGATGGGTGTTGACTCTTTTGTTCTCTATAGATGAAGAGGTTGTAGGAACCCGAACACTATAAATGTCAGTTGTGCTGTGTTAGTTTTTAGTCTAGTAAATACTGTGCTACCTTGGGAAAGATTGTGAATCTCCTTATTGCCCAAAATTAGCTAACATAAAAAAATTTTATATCACTATGTTGTGGGAAGAAAATCTTCCATCTATATAGTATATTTTCACCATCATCATCAATAATCCACTGCATTATTAGCTCTTTACAACTCATCTACGACTACCAGTTTCTTTCTTTAAAGGTGTATTTTCCAGCTTTTAATGCTATATTGCAGAAAATGCTCAGAGATTTCTTTCTTAAACAGTAGCAGGTGGTACTCACACCCATCATCAGCACCTGCGGCCATGCAAATACCCCAAATACCCAGCTTACACCAATGGGAGGTAGCATTTAGCAGTCACTTCCCCTCAGTTTGAAATACTTAACTAAATAAACAAACCGTGAGCAATTTTACCAATTTTCACTTCCAGTTTTTTGACACTGTGTCAGTGATAACGTCCTTCTGTTCTGTATCGTCTACATTCCATTAAGTTTTTGACAGCATCTATTGTTCCCAATACAATGGAGAAGGCCAACGACAGCATCACTTCCTGTCAAACCAACTCCTTAAATACCCTACTCTTTCAAGTTTGCAGTGGTGTGAACAAAGGAAAAACTATATACAGCTCCGGAAAAAGATTAAAAGACCACTGCACCTTTTTCTATCCTTTCCAAAAAAGTTGAAAAGGAAAGTTTTGAGTGAGGAACAGAAGCGTTCAATTTGCAGTGGTCTCTTCATTTTAACCCTTCTGTTCCTCACTCAAAACCTTCATTTTTGACTTTTTTTAGAAAAGAAAGAAAAAGTTGCAGTGGTCTCTTAATTTCTTCCGGAGCTGTATATATATATATATATATATATATATATATTATTTAGCCATTAAAGCATACTTTTTTTAATCCCAGACTGTAGGACTATGTGGTGTTTACTGACCTCATCCTCCTCTCCACCACCCTGCTCATCGTAGTTCAGGACGTTGTCACGGATATCATCATCTGACTCCCCCACAAGAAGCCCCTGTCCTTTCTTCATGTGGTGGCGCCTGCAGTTACCCACAGCTACGGCCAGAAGCAGCAACACTGCAAATACCAAGAGACCGATCTCACTGCAGACACACATTAGGGAAAGGGAGTGTGTGTCTGTGTGTGTGTGTGTGTGTGTGTGCGTGTGCGCGCGTGCATGCGCGCGTCCACATAGGCAAGGTTCAGGTGAAGTGTTCTCCAGGTATAACTCACTGAGCAGGAGGGCGATGCTGGCCATCACCACCAGCAAGGCGATGAAGCTGACACCAACTTGGTTGCTGGTTACGGCGGCAGATTCGCTCTTACAATCGCTGTCCTTTCCGCACGAACACACGCTCACATTGACCTGGGCGGACGCTGTGAGACTCGGAGAGCCAGAGTCAGTCACTAACACGGTGACCACGTATTCCCCCGTCTCCAGCTCGACCAGTGGATGCAGCATGGCGTGTGTCTCTGGGGAGAGGAAGTCCAATGGAAAGGATGGAGTTATTCCACTCCTTCATATGCCAGCCTGTTGTGTCATGGTACTTACAGTATGGATCAAGCAGAAACTTGGATTATACAGTATTTACACTGTAATCATTTAGTGGACATTCTGCCCCAGAGCAAAGTACAGCAGTGCATTCATCCAAAGATAGCCTACAACTAAAGGCCTGGTAATGGCAAGAATGTGTATACAATGAATTAGTTATCAGCTATATCAGTGCTACAAGGAAGAAAAACTATTTAAAACGTCTTCTTCGTCCTCTGGTTTTGTGGTGCTTACCGTTAACCTGCATGATGGTCCAGTTGGCAGACACCTCGATGGGCAGGTCAAAGGTGAACGGTTCGGCGTGGGGGGCTAGGTCCTCGTCCACGGCAGTCAGAACCAGACCAGGGGTCCCCCGGCCTGCCTCACTGCACACCGTCCCCATCAGGGGGAACAGCTGAGGGGGGAAGTCATTGGTCTCCCTCAACGAGATCACCAGAGACGCCGTCGTCGAGATTCCCCCAGAGTCTCAGAGAAAAACACACAGTTGTTTACTAGGTCAGTTCCTGTTGGGCCGGACGTCTCCAGGTGTGTAACGCGGTAACTCAGGTAACTCACCGGTGTCTGTGACTCTGATGACTGCGGTGTAAATGTTGTTCTTGACGTGAGGAGAGCGGACACTGAACGATCTCCTGGCCTTGATTTCTCCGGTCTCTGCATCGATGATTAGCCATCCCTCGGGATCTCTAGGTATGTCATACCTGATGGAAATGACAGGAGAACGTTTTATTTCTTTATGGCTACGGAATATAAGCAGGGTTATTTTCCATACGTAATAAATAAGGATGGCAGTTCTGTGGAAGACTAATCTTACCTTAGCTTTGCATTATCAGGGTCATAGGCAATGTTACTGGCCAGCAGGGTGCCAGGGGCCACTGATTCTGGAACCACAATCTCTATGGGGTCTTTATTGAAGCGCGGCGCCTCGTTCTCATTCGCTACGTTCACCACTACTGTGGCGATGCTCATGGGGTCGTTGGGGGCCTTAATGCTGAGGGGGTTCACATTCTCCACCGTCAGGGTCAGAGTATGCTCAGTTTGGGACTCAAAATCCAGAGCCTGCAAAAAAAACTCAGACAGATTAAAAACTGCAGCGCGGAATAACCACCAGACTAACGCTGTCTTGTGGATTAACAACATTTCTGACATGCAGTTAAATGCATTCACATCAGTCACGTCTTTCGAAGATACCAGCTATAGCCAGTGACATGTCACAGGTGTTCAACTGAATGAAGGGCTTTGGCTGGTCAGCATGCAACTCAGTAAGTGTCCACTAGATGGTGTTACAGTGTCATGTCCCGAGGCCTGCTTCCCTTGGACCACCGCGGTGGTCACAGCCTCTAAACATAGCCTCTCTCTGAACTGGATTAACTGATTGTCATTTTTGTCATTCTGATACAGATTTTTGTCATTCTGATACAACCCTCCCACCCTCCCCTCTTGCCAGACGGAAGATATCTTACCTTGATCACTGACAGAATACCCTGGTTGGTCCCAGGGTCAGTGTGGATGTCAAAATTCCCAGAGGAGTCGCCTTTGGTGATAGTGTATTTGGCCTGCCAGTTTCCTGTCCCCGGTTCATCTTTGTCTGTGGCGTTGACCCAACCAATCACAAAGCCTACTTTGTTCTCCACAGCTGACATAATATACTGTTGTCAGGAAACAAACACAAAAATAATGTGTTGGACTAATGGTTTGACATAAACACATGAACATACACTCAATAGTGTGTTAGGTACACCCAATGAACCCACTCTGTCTGAATACTGGCATGGATTCAACGAGGTGTTGGAAACCTTCCACAGGGATGCTGGTCCATGCTACAGTTGGTTCCACCTTATCCCATTGACTGTGCAGGCTACTCAAGTGAACTGACATCATTTTATGAGCAACAATATTCAGACACACTGTGGTATTCAAACGTTGCTCAGCTGGTACATGAGATGTAACCATGCCACATGTCACACATCGTAACACCCCCGGGAGTCTGAAACAGGCTAGAACCAGGCAGGGCTCCTACGCTGACTAAAGTGGAACGGATATGGACAGAGATGTCGTTCTGAGACGCCGTTCTGCACACCACTGATTATTATAACTGTGTCTGTTCGTGGCCCGTCTGTTATCTTCTTGCCATTCTCCTTCAACCTCTCTCATCGACATGCTGTTTTCAACCTGAGGACATCCGATGGCCGGATGTTTTTTTGTTTGTTCCACTAAAACCTGTAAAACCTTGACAAACTTGTGTGGAAAGCCCAGGAGGGGGGCATTGTCGGATACTCCGTGACCATTATGTCTCACACGACTGGCTACTGTGTGTACATGTATTTCTGTGATTTGAGTCGGACTGCTCAGTACACATTGTCTTTATTAGTAGATATAAGTGAATTGATAGAGGGGAGCTTACAGAGCTCGTGAGAGATGGAACAGTTGACCTTTTGCAGACATTGAAACTCACCTGGTCAGGGGAGAATCTAGGTCGATTGTTGTTGATGTCGTTTACATTTATGATTGCATGAGCTTCACTCGTCAAACCCATTCCTGACATGTCAGCAACCAGGACTTTCAATCTAAAACCTTTAACCACCTGTAAAGATCAACCAGACCAAAAGAAGTTCACAGTCATGTTTTGTCAAATACAGAACCCTTTCAGTGCCTGAAAGTTTTCACGGCCCCTTCACTTTCTACACATTTATTTGTGTTATAAACTTAATTTATGATTTGTTGAATTTTGGACAAGTCTGTGAATGTCCTTGAATGGCCCAGCCAAAGCTGGAGTTGAACCCCACTGATTAGTGGGGACCCCTGAAGATCGCACATGTTTTCCATACTGCTTGAAGGGATCTATAAGGCAGAATGGGGATAACCTAAATCCAGGTGTTCAAAACTGGTAGAGGCATACCTAAGACTCCAAGCTGCCAAAGGTTGACTGAATCCTTATTTACATGAGATGTTTCTGTTTTATGTTTAAATAAATTGGCACAACATCTACAAATGTTGTTTTCACTCCATCATAGGTATCGCACCTATATTGAGGCCAATGTGATCAATTATAAATTAATTATATAACACAACAAAATGTGCAGAAAGTGAAGAGGCCTGAATTCTTTCCAACAGCCCTGTGTATTATTTCACAAAATTAGTCTTTCCTTTCAAACATCTTTCAAAACATTGTGAATCTGTTGAACTAGAAAAGGGGTATGGCCTGAGTGGGTCAAAGTGAAAGTAAAAGGAGGCCCCCCTACCTCCCAGTCTATGCCCACATCTCGAGTGTAAATGGCTCCTGTCTCGTTGTTGATGCCAAACATAGTCTTGTTGATGCGAAGAGGCGGGATACTCTCCTGGCCAATGATGGAGTAGCTCAGCATAGCGTTGTCTGTGGTTGGGTCGTCAGCATCAGTCGCAGTCACAGACATCACAGAAGTGCCTGTCAAAACAGTGGCAATCATTCCCTCAGCTCACTAGCTAATTATATGCAGTCATTTAATGTATCAACTGTGTGTAGATCAGCCTTGATCCATGTGCTTTACCGGGTACAGAGAATTCAGCAACAGCCCCGGCAAACTCCTTTTGGGAGAACTTTGGTCTGTTGTCATTTTGATCCAGCACTAGAATCTCAATGGTGGAAGGATTCTCTAGTCTCTCACCACTGGGCGACAGGGCGAAGGCTTTGAGCTGTGGAGAACAGGGCATACTAGACATTGTATTTCCTCTTCTTACATGACTCTCAGCTTACTGACTGGGATGGATTTAGATTCATATGCAGCTGCTCCTTCAGCCTACAAAGCGGCCCTCTAGGGTTACAAATGTGGACGTTCCTCCTAACTGAACTCTGACAGTGTAGGTCATAAACTATCACTGGTAGATATTTGTTAGGAAAACATTCAATGACATGCCATTATGTTCTGTGACATTTCTTGTTACACAAACTAAAGGGAGACATTCAGCTAACCTGCTGTGACAGGGTTTGATTTGCATATGTGAAAGGCAACAGGGCCAATGTCTCTGCTGTGAGTTGTACCGTGAAGCTGCGGTATTTCTCTCTGTCCAGGGGCATCATACTCCGGATCCAGCCAGTCTTGTCGTCGATCTCGAAAAGATTCTTTGGGTCCTGGTCTACGCCTGGTCCCTCCAGCTTGTAGATCACCTCCCCTGTGAAAACCTTGTCTGATTTGATCTGTGTGTGTGTGGAGGGGGGGGGACACACGGTAGGAGAGCTGGGTGAGAATCCCTCTGAACAGAACAGTGGTACCAGATGTAAACTTGGTCCCTGATGGGAACAGAGAGGGTGAGAGACGGGCCGGTCAGTGGACCTGCTGGTCAGACAGGCCCATCTGGGCCTCTTACGGTCCGTTTAAAGGGCTGTCAGTGTGGGAAATAACCACGTTCACCTCAGACTGAGCACAGTGGGTGTCTAGATCTTACATTTTGTAGTAGTGACAGTGTTATCCTAACATTTACATTGTAGTCACTTAGCCAACACTTGTATCAGTCAAAGTACGCAACACTTCCTGAATGTCACTTTAGATACCGGAGGCGCTGAATACCTGAACCAGATTTTCGGGGACCTGCTTGCTGTTCTCAGACACCCTGATTGGAGGGATGATCCAGTCCCTCTTCACCCGGCTCAGACCCCCACTGCTCTTTCGTCGCCATGGGTACAGGACGGTCTGGTTCAGGTCATCCTGGTCCACTTGGCCGCTGCTCCAAACCTGGAAGGAACCAAATGGGATTCATTAAAAAGCAGTTGGTCTGACGGGGTTGGAACAGCCATCCCCTGCGTCCCTACTGGGGAATTCACTGGGATGGGTCCCTGGCTGGGTGAGAGGGGTGGGTCACTGGCTGGGAGAGAGGGGTGGGTCCCTGGCTGGGTAAGAGGGGTTGGAGCCTGGCTGGGTGAGAGGGGTGGGTCCCTGGCTGGGTAAGAGGGGTTGGTGCCTGGCTGGGTGAGAGGGGTGGGTCCCTGGGTTGGTGAGAGGGATGGAAAAGCCTGGGTACAGGTTTCAAATACTAATATACATGTCTCTGTTTCTCGCTTTGATCTATAAACAACTGGCTCCAGGAAACCACGTACACCAGTGTTGATTCTCTTTGTTTATCACGAATGCTCTGCCTTTACCACACACACGCACGCACACACACACACACACACACACGGACATACACACACACACAACCAGCAGCTGTTGCCTGTGGATTTGGTTCCAGTGATTTCCCACCCTCCATATGAGTCCCACTGACAAACAGCCCTTTATGTCCGACTCGGCACCTGACCAGGGTTCTGGGGTCACCTTACAAGTCGGTTATGGGGACAGAATTCCTATCTCTCCCTTTCTCATGCACACACACATACACACACACACACGCACTCACACACACATTCCTTAGGTCAGACACCGCCTGCCACCACTCTTCAGTTGCAAAGCTCAGCCTTTGGTCTGAACAAGATGCTGATATTGGCAGATAAGTCTTGAAGGTGTTATGCTTGCTTGCTAAAAAGCCACAGAAAATATAACATATTTTGTTCATTCTGTAGTAACTCTTAATGACAGTGTAATTGTTGCTAATGCTGTACTGAACAGAATAGGGAACATTCTGAATTTCTCCCTCTCCATAAATATGACACATACTATGTATCATTAGATTTTATATATATATATATATATATATATATATATATATATATATATATATATATATATATATATATTGTGAATAGGAACTTGGTGGTCCTTCCCTGTCTCTTAATAAGGGATGGGACTCTGGCACTTTGGCATGATGCTGTCCAGTCTCAGGAGAATGCCAACCATGATAGGCATGTGGTGGCTGAGTTGTGCAGACTAATCTTAGAGTTGTCCATATTTCTGACCCCGGCTCTGGACCAAAGCCCCGGTGTAGCCTTCCTGTGCTCACACAGAGATGTTTACACTCACATACCAGGCTAGACAGCAAAGCCTTCTCACATACCAGGCTAGATAGCAAAGCCTTCTCACCTTTCACCACTGCTCCGATCACAGCCCAGAGACCAAGTCACAGACCAATGGCCCTGTTCAATCCAAATCTATAACAGGATGACACGGAGTAAATGAACTGTGAATTTCTGATTCATTCTAATTAACATAGTTATGTGTCGAATCGTGTTGTTTTTTGTCATTGTTTTGAGTAACGACAACAACTCAGGAAGAATAAGTAATGTAAACTAGAGAGACACGTAGCTGTTGAGGTCCGCTATCCTGGTCCACAAAAGTTCACCCTCACGTTGTGTTTCAGGAAATCAGGAAGCTACACATCTAAGTCTAATCAAGTGATTTGGAAGAAAGCCTGCTACAAGTCAAACAGTACTACCCTAAATCCAATAAAAACATTGAGTCATTCTCCTGTGGGCTGACACTCATCTGGCTCCAGCGTGTGTGTGGCAAACAAATGCAGTGGGGGTTTCTAATGTCTTAATGTCTTTACCAGTTCAACAGTGACTGGGCTACACCTCGGAGTCACCTTACCAATTAGGACCAGTGACTACTGACAGCTAACGTGAAAGACAACACACCCTGGCCCTTTCTTCTTACTGACATGAACTGTTTTAGGGACCCGTATCCAGATACTTTTACACCTTGACCTCTCACCCCGTGGCCAGAGAAGCAGGACAGTTGCACAGTGCCTAATGGCGGGTCAACTCACCCTCAACCTAGTAAGGGAGTAAACATTTCCTAGTCAAAATGTTTTTTTTCAATATTGACATTTGTATTAATTAATTTATGATCTCTTTCTATGTTTTGGTTGCTACAGGTGCAAACCTCTCATTAGTTAATAAACCATGTAAATATAAATGAAAAAGGAGGTTTCTGCTGGAATGTGTGTTGTTTTGTTTCTGTTTGCTGACATTTTGGGATAAGAGGGATATGTGTTTATTGGTTTCTAAATGTAGTGGTTTTGTAGCCTTTTAAGTGATGATTAGGTGTCCTGTGTATCTGCCGTGAAGACACCTGTCCAGTATATCAGGAATGAATGTGCATTCTAGACTCTAATCAGCAACAGGTATTCAACAGTAATGTGGCATCGTTTATTAGAAACCAATACAAAAAGCATGAAAATGTATGTCCTGGATAGCCATTAACCCAACTGAACAAAGATATTGATTTGATTTTTTTAAATTTGTGGCCTGATTAGTGATGCAGGCGATGGGAGGAGACACAGTGGCAAATATTCAGAGGTTAAAGTCTCTGAACAATCTTCCCAACTGACATACAGATAGAAGTTGTCCTGAATCACAAAACGTTTGATTCTGATGAAGCATTTACAATGAAAAATATCAGAGCAACTACAGCATTAGGAGACCTGACGTGATAATCTGCTGCTGTGATGAAATGCCACACAGACTGTTCAGTCGTGATAATCTGCTGCTGTGATGAAATACCCCACAGACTGTTCAGTTGTGATAATCTGCTGCTGTGATGAAATGCCACACAGACTGTTCAGTCGTGATAATCTGCTGCTGTGATGAAATACCACACAGACTGATCAGTTGTAATAATCTGCTGCTGTGATGAAACACGACACAGAGTGTTCTGTCATTATAATCTGCTGCTGTGATGAAATACCCCACAGACTGTTCAGTTGTGATAATCTGCTGCTGTGATGAAATGCCACACAGACTGTTCAGTCGTGATAATCTGCTGCTGTGATGAAATACCACACAGACTGATCAGTTGTAATAATCTGCTGCTGTGATGAAATACTACACAGATTGTTCAGTCGTTATAATCTGCTGCTGTGATGAAGCACGACAGACTGTTCAGTTGTAATAATCTGCTGCTCTGATGAAACACGACACAGAGTGTTCTGTCATTATAATCTGCTGCTGTGATGAAATACCCCACAGACTGTTCAGTTGTGATAATCTGCTGCTGTGATGAAATACCACACAGACTGTTCAGTTGTGATAATCTGCTGCTGTGATGAAATACCACACAGACTGTTCAGTCGCTGAAGCTTTGGAGCCAGCCGGTCACACTTTTATGGGTACTGGGGTGCCAGCAACAACCCAATGCAACACATTCTGTTGTCTCTAAAAAAAGGCTTTGATTGTGTGCCAAACTTCCCAACAGCATTTAGAGCCTGCATTTAGTGAATGAAACTAAGCCAGTAAGACACACACATATGTCCCCATGGAGAAGATAACCTCTCACTGAAAGCTTGGGAGAGAGGATATTATAATAATAAAATGATTTAAATTCATGCTGTTGAATCAACAATGCTCAATCGCGTGCACGCACTAACACACACACACACACACACTCATTGAGACACCCATTTCAGTTCTCACACTCATTTATAAACTTAAAGATTGACAGCTTGGCCGTGATTTCAGATTTGTATGGTAAATTGGGCTTTTCGTAATCTTCCCCCCATCTTTCTTGACAAGCCCTATAACCCCACTCACCAGCAGTACCAGAGAAAAACATTCCAACCAAGCCATTCACTGGGGCAGCTGCTTCAAACAATTGGTGGGACATGATGGGGGAGCATGATATGCAATCCCCAGAGGGAGAGTTTTATATCTACAGAGTAATAACATGCCTAACGACACAAACCGTGAAAGTGGTAACTCTGTTTGAAAGTGTATCTTTGTTGAGCTGCTGTGTGATAAAACACCTCTAAATTGTTTGAGTCACTCCTTCATTTACCACAGTAAGTATAGTCACTGCAAGAGACAGATAGATATTGAGACAGATATAGAAGGTTTTAAAAAAATATATAGTATGCTCTTGCAAGAGTTCCAAGTCTGTCTACTTTGTTAGGGGTACAAGTGTTGAGTAAATCATAGACATATTCCTCTAAATAAAACAGACTGCCATCTGCTAGCTGAGTGGAGGTATGCCAGACAGTGTCACAGCATGGGAGGTAGGACAGAATGCAGGCAGCATGTCTCCCTGTCCCTCTAGCCATCAGGTGGATGGTTGGACAGGTGTCCCTGGTCTGTTCATGGCTCCTCTCCGTCACTGTTCCAAAGACTCATTCAGTCGCCTGTATTGATCAGCCAACTCATCCCCTCCTTAGCCCCGCCCATTGAACGCTTCAACCTCCTATTTTTGGGACTGCTAGCCTGTATTTCCTGAGAACAGATGTCTGAACTTCATGACTGTTGACCTAATGGGGATGGTGGGAGCTACTTAGGACTCCACTCCCATAGTTTGTGAGTGAAAACAGCGCTCACAAACTATAATTTTATTGAAGACTTAGGGAGGCTAGACCAGGATGCAAGCTACTTCCTCTTCCTCATCCACCCCTACCACCATTACAACTATCACTACCACATTACAACTACCACATTACAACTAATACTATCACTACCCAATTACAACTACCACATTACAACTACAACTATCACTACCCCATTATAACTAGCACATTACAACTACTACTATCACTACCACATTACAACTACCACATTACAACTAATACTATCACTACCACATTATAACTACCACATTACAACTACCACATTACAACTAATACTATCACTACCACATTATAACTACTACTATCACTACCACATTACAACTACCACATTACAACTAATACTATCACTACCCAATTACAACTACCACATTAAAACTAATACTATCACTACCCAATTACAACTACCACATTACAACTACTACTATCACTACCACATTACAACTACCACATTACAACTAATACTATCACTACCACATTATAACTAGCACATTACAACTTCTACTATCACTACCACATTACAACTACCACATTACAACTAATACTATCACTACCAAATTACAACTACCACATTACAACTACTACTATCACTACCACATTATAACTACTACTATCATGTCACATTATAACTAGCACATTACAACTTCTACTATCACTACCACATTACAACTACCACATTACAACTAATACTATCACTACCACATTACAACTACCACATTACAACTAATACTATCACTACCACATTACTACAACCACCACTACTACAACAAATATCACCCCCACAACTTTCACCACCACTACCATCATCACCACCACTATCTCAACCACAACAATTACCACCAGTATGACTATAACCAACACCACCAATATGACTATAACCACCACCACTATGACTATAACCACCACCAGTATGACTATAAACACCACCACTATGACTATAACCACCACCACCAGTATGACTACAACCATCACCAGTATGACTATAACCACCACCACCAGTATGACTGTAACCACCACCACTATGACTATAACCACCACCACCACTATGACTACAACCATCACCAGTATGACTATAACCACCATTATGACTATAAACACGACCACCAGTATGACTATAACCACCATCACCACTATGACTATAACCACCACCAGTATGACTATAATCACCACCACCACTATGACTATAACCACCACCACCAGTATGACTATAACCACCAGTATGACTATAACCACCACCACCACTATGACTATAACCACCACTATGACTATAACCACCACTATGACTATACCCACCACCACCACCAGTATGACAATAACCACCACCACCAGTATGACTATAACCACCAGTATGACTATAACCACCACCACCACTATGACTATAACCACCAGTATGACTATAACCACCACCACCACTATGACTATAACCACCACTATGACTATAACCACCACTATGACTATACCCACCACCACCACCACTATGACTATAACCACCACCACCAGTATGACTATAACCACCACCACCACTATGACTATAACCACCACTATGACTATAAGCACCACTATGACTATAACCACCACTATGACTATACCCACCACCACCACCAGTATGACAATAACCACCACCACCATTGTGACTATAACCACCACTATGAATATAACCACCATTATGACTATAACCACTACTATGACTATAACCACCACCACCACTATGACTATAACCACCAGTATGAATATAACCACCACTATGACTATAACCACCAGTATGACTATAACAGCCATTATGACTATAACCACCACTATGAATATAACCACCATTATGACTATAACCACCACCACCATTATGACTATAACCACCACCACCACCACTATGAATATAACCACCACCACTATGAATATAACCACCATTATGACTGTTACCACCACTATGACTATAACCACCACTATGAATATAACTACCATTATGACTATAACCACCACTATGACTATAACCACCGCCACCACCATGAATATAACCACCAGTATGACTATAACCACCATTATGACTATAACCACCAGTATAACTATAACCACCATTATGACTATAACCACCACCACCACTATGAATATAACCACCACTATGAATATAACCACCACCACTATGAATATAACCACCATTATGACTGTTACCACCACTATGACTATAACCACCACTATGAATATAACTACCATTATGACTATAACCACCACTATGACTATAACCACCACCACCACCATGAATATAACCACCAGTATGACTATAACCACCATTATGACTATAACCACCAGTATAACTATAACCACCATCATGACTATAACCACCACCACCACTATGAATATAACCACCATTATGACTATAACCACCACCACCATTATGAATATAACCACCACCACCATTATGAATATAACCACCATTATGACTATAACCACCACCACCACTATGACTATAACCACAACCACCACTATGACTATAACCACCACCACCACTATGACTATAACCACAACCACCACTATGACTATAACCACCACCACTATGACTATAACCACAACCACCACTCTGACTATAACCACCACCACTATGACTATAACCACAACCACCACTATGACTATAACCACAACCACCACTATGACTATAACCACAACCACCACTATGACTATAACCACCACCACCACTATGACTATAACCACAACCACCACTATGACTATAACCACAACCACCACTATGACTATAACCACAACCACCACTATGACTATAACCACCACCACTATGACTATAACCACAACCACCACTCTGACTATAACCACCACCACTATGACTATAACCACAACCACCACTATGACTATAACCACAACCACCACTATGACTATAACCACCACTACTATGACTATAACCACAACCACCACTATGACTATAACCACCACCACTATGACTATAACCACAACCACCACTATGACTATAACCACCACCACCACCACAACCCGTCTTCATTCCAGGGTCAGCCTTCTATCAGAGTTATGACAACAGCTCAAGGAAAGACCATTACTGTGCCCATTCACACTGCTGTGTCTATGGCTTTTGTTCTGTTCATCTTGTCTGGCACTACTTTTCCCCTCTCATACAATAGAAAATACTCTTTGTGTCACAGAGAAAATGACCACCATGTCCAAACATCATTTGATGTAAAATACATGGTGCTATGAATGAGATGAGATTACAAGGGTCCCATTTCAAAAATTGCCGCTTTTTTGTTCCTTCCCAGGTAAGGTCTTGCCACAGCTTTTGTGAACGAAAATGAAAAATGAACACAGACTTAATGGGGTTTTCTAACAATATGATGGGTCATTAATTGGTCTTTGAGTCAGCTGGTGAAAATGGAGGCAACATTCCAAATTCATCCTTCTTTCATCTTCGACTCCTCTCTCCCCACCTCACGTCGGAGGAAGAGATCCCAGGCCCCCCCGATTTGACACTTCACTCAGAAGTGTTTAGAGACAGAGGACTGTGGATGCGATGATTCTGAAGATGAATAAGGAAAGAGCCATCTCTGATGAAAATGCCCTGGCAGAGTGGCTTCAATGTTGAGTCTGTCCCTACAGTGGTGGGAGGCCCTTCCTGAAACCCAACACCGAGGAAAACAGAACGCCTCCATACAGACTGAACAGGCTTGTGATTCAGACACTGAGCAGCTGTACTGAGTGATTGATTCCAATAAGCATGAACTCAGCACCGGCTGCTGCTTTACGGACGGATTTGTCCCTGATTTCATGGTTTAGGGAGTGTCCAACTCCTCTTTCCGCTGTGGGGATTACAGAGCGGGACAAATGGCATCAAGTACGCATCTGCAAACAGCTGTTGGCCGACATGGCTGTCTCTATGAACAGAACCCACTCATTGTAGGCTCACAGCGTATAACATCTCTCTTTCTTTCCCAGACATATTCTCAGAAACAACCCATCTTCCAATAGGGGTACCGTGGATATAGAAGCTGTCTATGAAACCTCACCACTTTCCACTCACCAGGTCGTAACAACTCCGGCCTTTCAACATGGAACTTAAGCTCGCATAGCTTACACAGAGCTAAAATAGTTTTCTGATCTATGTAGCCAGCGTAAAAAGGATCTTGAGGCATGAAGGATCATGTTCTGTGGTTTCAGGTCCCGTCGGGCCACTCACCAATACAGTACTGAAAGTCAGCGAAGAATGGAAATTCTCTTTTGTACGCATTTGTGCTTAAAGTGAATAGCATTCAGTTGACTTATATTGCGATGGAAGCGAAGCTTGATGCGTCATGACATACCTGTCCCTCTAAATCACTGTAAGACACATGGCCATTGGCCGGGGGGCAAAGTGTGACTAACTGGCATCCTCCGCGGCTGTTCCCATGATTTATTACAACCCTCTTCTACAGCTGATGCCATTTACCGTATGTGAATCTCACACTGGATACAGTGATTAAGACAATTTTGTTCAAATAGTTGCACATCCCTATTTGACGATCGTGGCATTCAATTTGAAATCTCTTGCCATCCAAGCGTTTAAAAATGAATTTAGCCACGTACATCTGCAATATCCATAATTGTTGTAGGTCACTGAACAATAGATGTAAACAGAGGGTCAGATATCTCAGTCTCCAACCTGGGTTCTATTACTTGTATAAACAGCCTTAGCGACAGTGAGTTTTTAAGTTATCCATTTTGTGTCTTATAATGGTGTTGGTGACAAGCCTACTAACAATGGAGCCCACATTTCCATCTGATGTACAAAACTGTTGTGAAATGTTTAGATTAGACAATAGCCATGTTTACATCTTCACTCGATATTTATCATCTTTATTGATAATTAGTTCCTGTTATGTTATACAGACTGACTCATTACTATTCAAACAAACCATATATTTACAAAATGACCAGTTAAATAGTCTCCCCAAAACCTGTGACTGTTAACTCCTGCACATAGGAAATGCAGGGCAAACACACTTTGGAACTCCTTCCACTTGAATCCCATCCAAATAGCTTTAAATGACACAAATATCCAAATAAAACAGACAACAGAAAATATCATTTTTAAATTGAGACTGAAACTAAGATGGCTCCACTCCAGTCCAGTTAAACGAACAGTATTCTTTAAGGATGTGTAGGCCGTGAAGCCTAGAGAGAGAGAGAGGGAGAGAGAGCGCATCGCTCCTACCTGACAAAGGCCAGCCACCAGCACACACAGCACTGCCAACCTCCTCGCTGCCATCTCCTGTGCCAGCGTGTTATCTTCTCAATGGACCTCAACACGTACTGTACAACAATGGTCACAATGGCCCTCGATTTAAACCCGTTTCAGGAGAACCTAATGGTTCTTGGCAGTAGTGGGCAACGAAACCAAATGTCTCAAATCTGAACCCCTGCACCTCTCTCCGTCTCTCCGTCCCTCTCTCTCTCTGGCCACTGACTGCGGGGCTGCTTGAGTGACAGCACATGTGTGCTGGGGTCCATGGGAGGGCTGAAGACTGAAACTCTAACCCTCTTGCTCTCTGAATCTCCAGTTGGGACACACCCCAGCTATGGGCAGGGAAGTATGGAGGGGGTTCACTCTTTAAAAAAAAGAGTGAAAAAGCAAGAGGGTTAGAAAGGAAGAAAGAACAACAAAAAAGGGACAGAGAAGGGAGAGAAAGGAAAGGAATATTGGAGAAGGACATAAACATTTTAAGAATGAATTTTGAAAGGAGAAAGAGAGAGAGGAGTAAAGAAGGAGAGAGAGGAGTAAAGAAGGAGAGAGAGGAATAAAGGAGTGTGGATGAAAGAGGAAAAGCAGCTGGTGGCTGTGCTGTATGAAGAGCCTGTTGTAGGTCAGTCCTCAACAGCAGTTTTCAGTCTGTCATTGCTCAGGCCTGACTGCCTGCCTTTCCCTGGGCCACGCAGCCCACGAAGAGCCTCTATTACTTGTCCCCATCCAACACTGCATTTACCCTCAACACCACCAACAAAGCAGAACACCTACCCAAAAAATATGCCCTCTGACAGAACTCCCTACATTCTGTTACTGAAGCTCCTTCCATTCCAAACAAATCCTCCGCTTCGCTACCTGTCACATAAAGATCTTCAGCTGGAGGTAATTGAATGTCCTAAGAGGGCATACGGAAGCTTTACTGTCCATGCAGTTCTGTTATCTGTTATGTCATACCCTCAGAAATACAGACTAACTCACTTTCATCTCCAGCTGTCGGAATGCCGTGTCAGAGCAGTGAGTGAAAAACTAGATCTACTGCACTCTGTGGATTATTTAATGACACTTCTATGACAGTGATGAATGTTTCAATGCCCTAAATCTCCACCAGGTCAAAAAGAATCTTTGAACAGAGCTTTACTCAGACTGCTGCAGCTGTAATGAGTCTTTGACGAGCAGAGAGGAGGCAGATTGTGTTGTTATGTTTTTGGGGATGTGGTGCTAGATCCCTCCCCATGTCAAGCCTGTTGTTTTATCCTCAGAGAGGGCTCACTGCTGATTGATACGAGCCAGAGTTTAGATGGAAGACTTAAGGGAGATGGGGGGGGGACTGAAAGGGAGACTGGGAGGGAGTAAGGAGGTAGACTGAGGAGGGAGTAGGAGGAGTCTGGCGGAGACTGGATGGAGACTGGGGGGAGACTGGAGGCAAACTGAGGGCGGAGACTGAGGGGAGAGACTGAGAGCCGAATCAGAGGAAGAACAACACCATTCTCCATGCTACTCCCAACACTCATCACCTCTGTCATCTCTAGGGTCAGAGGTCACAATGGCTAGTTAGCTGGTTAACACCATTGCACCATGTTGTCCACCCAGCACCATTCCTGGATGCAAGGTCCAGTCACAGTGTGAATGAAAGCTTGTTTTAATTAATCTGCAATGTGAATCATTACGGAAGAAGTAAGGAGATTTGAAGGAAAAGTGGATCTACTATATATGTGAATGTGTGTTGAAGTTGAAGTATACAGTGGATATCAAACATATACATACCTTTGCTGAAAATGCAGCTTTAAAGGTTGAAATCCATATTATGTATAAAGGTAATTTGCTGTCACCTGAAATTAGTCAAAGTGATTCCAACTGGTCCAAATCAAAATCAGAAAGAGGGATATAAAATATTTCTCAAGACATGACATACACTCACCTAAAGGATTATTAGGAACACCATACTAATACTGTGTTTGACCCCCTTTCACCTTCAGAACTGCCTTAATTCTACGTGGCATTGATTCAACAAGGTGCTGAAAGCATTCTTTAGAAATGTTGGCCCATATTGATAGGATAGCAATCTTGCAGTTGATGGAGATTAGTGGGATGCACATCCAGGGCATGAAGCTCCCGTTCCACCACATCCCAAAGATGCTCTATTGGGTTGAGATCTGGTGACTGTGGGGGCCATTTCAGTACAGTGAACTCATTGTCATGTTCAAGAAACTAATTTGAAATGATTCGAGCTTTGTGACATGGTGCATTATTCTGCTGGAAGTAGCCATCAGAGGATGGGTACATGGTGGTCATAAAGGGATGGACATGGTCAGAAACAATGCTCAGGTAGGCCGTGGCATTTAAACGATGCCCAATTGGCACTAAGGGGCATAAAGTGTGCCAAGAAAACATCCCCCACACCATTACACCACCACCACCAGCCTGCACAGTGGTAACAAGGCATGATGGATCCATGTTCTCATTCTGTTTACGCCAAATTCTGACTCTACCATCTGAATGTCTCAACAGAAATCGAGACTCATCAGACCAGGCAACATTCTTCCAGTCTTCAATTGTCCAATTTTGGTGAGCTTGTGCAAATTGTAGCCTCTTTTTCCTATTTGTAGTGGAGATGAGTGGTACCGGTGGGGTCTTCTGCTGTTGGAGCCCATCCTCCTCAAGGTTGTGCGTGTTGTGGCTTCACAAATGCTTTGCTGCATACCTTGGTTGTAACGAGTGGTTATTTCAGTCAAAGTTGCTCTTCTATCAGCTTCAATCAGTCGGCCCATTCTCCTCTGACCTCCAGCATCAACAAGGCATTTTCGCCCACAGGACTGCCGCATACTGGATGTTTTTCCCTTTTCACACCATTCTTTGTAAACCCTAGAAATGGTTGTGCGTGAAAATCCCAGTAACTGAGCAGATTGTGAAATACTCAGACCGGCCCGTCTGGCACCAACAACCATGCCACGCTCAAAATCTTAAATCACCTTTCTTTCCCATTCTGACATTCAGTTTGGAGTTCAGGAGATTGTCTTGACCAGGACCACACCCCTAAATGCATTGAAGCAACTGCCATGTGATTGGTTGATTAGATAATTGCATTAATGAGAAATTGAACAGGTGTTCCTAATAATCCTTTAGGTGAGTGTATATCATGGAACACTGTAAAGACCATCATTAAAAGTTGGGGGCAAGATGGCACCATCAGGACATTTATTTTAAAAAATATGTCCCTTCACTATTAATGACAGGGCAAGAACAAAGCTCATTAGAGTGATTACCAAGAGGCCAATTGCAACCTTAAACAAGCTTCACGATTATTGTTAGGAACTGGAAACTCCCTGAATATTACAACCTCTGCGCTTATTCTCCATGGATAAAAACATGTATTTCAAAATTAATGTTTGGTGCAATGCCAACAGGGCTCTTCACCCAAGGTACACAGTACCTACTGTCAAGCATGGTGGCGGCAGCATCATCGCATGGGGCTGCTTCTCTTCAGTAGGGACAGGGGCTCTGGTGAGGATAGAGGAGGCAATGAATGATTCCAAATATCAAGTTTTGACACAAACCCTGTTACCCACAACCAGAAAGCTGATGTTAAATATTTTTTTTACTTTTAACACAACAGCAACCTGAAGCACATAGTTGAATCCACCAAAGAATTGCTTTGCAAAAAGAAAAATCGATTAACTGAAATTGCTGAGTCAGTCCCAGGCCCTCAATCCTATAGAAAATATGTGGACCAAAAGAAGGCTGTGCACAGGAGATCTCCTCACATCTTGACTGAACTTGAACCCTTCTGCAAAGAAGCATGGTATAAAACAACACATTCCAGGTGTAATTCAAACAAAAGGTGCTTCCAGTAAATATTACTGAAGGTATGCAGGTGTATGAAACCAAGGTGTTATTCAAGGGAATTCAATTTGTCAAATTTAATATACAGCCTTTAAATAAACAAAAGCTAAATATTTAATGAAGTGGTGTTGACTTTTGCTATCCACTGTATATCAGTATAATTAGAATGACCGTAGGTGTTTGTGTGTGCTGACTAACCCAGTGTGATGAATGGATGTCTGTCCATGAGGGTTTCTGTGTCAGTAGAGGTGCCTGGGCTGACTGAATGTTCGGCACCTGTCTGTCTCTGTCACGTTACGGGAGCAGCTGGCAGGAGCCGTCCCTTTCCCCGTTCCTCTGTTCCTCCGCCCCACATACCCTTAATACCCTTCAGCTCACCCCAACAGGAGCTCCAGACTCCCTGTGTCTTGGCCAGACTAGAGGGGTGGAGAGAGGGCTTGGCATCCATGTCTACTGCCAACTGCTGGCCACCCAGGGTCCCATTTCTTTGTTATTGTTCAAAGTATCCCTTGTTATACAAGACAAGCTGTTATTGTCACAGGTACGCTACACTGATCATTAATAACAAAATGAATTGTAATAATTAAAATAAAAAGAGAAGTCTTCAAACACTGGAGAAGTACAGAATGCAGCCAACAAACTCTACTGAGTGTGCCTCTCCTCTCCCCTTAATCACTCGCTTCTATCTCCTCAGGCACACTCTTCTCTCCACTGGGTCACTCTCCTCTCCCTAGGTCACTCTCCCCTGGGTCACTCCTCTCTACCAGGTCACTCTCCTCTTCCGAGTTAGTCTCCTCTCTACTGGGTCACTCTCCTCTCCCCTGAGTTACTCTCCTCTCCCCTGAGTTACTCTCCTCTCCCCTGAGTTACTCTCGTCTCCCCTGAGTTACTCTCCTCTCCCCTGAGTTACTCTCCTCTCCCCTGAGTTACTCTCGTCTCTCCTGAGTTACACTCCTCTCCCCTATGTTACTCTCCACTCCCCTGAGTTATTATCCTCTTCTTTGAGTTACTCTCCTGTCTTTTAAATGAGAATTGTTATTTGTATTATAAATAATACAATCTTTTCTAGGGAGTGATACATTTTTTGTTAGGACTAATCAAGATGACATTTCAGTGAACGTTTGAAACCTTTTAACATTACCAAAAGAAGTGCAACAACAGGATGATCAAATGTACACGGCATCTCTACTCTACATGCAGTGTCCCATGGTGGTGATAATAGTGAGAGCCGCCAGCCTGAGGTGGTCCGGGGCTCATTCTCCAGTGTCGATGTCATTAAAGACACTGCAGGGGTGACAGGTGGTTGGGACCATTCTGAAGCAGTAATAAGAACTGTAACAAGCATAGCAAGCTGGCTCTCCATCAGACCCAGAGATGATGAGACAGATAGTGTATCATTAGGAAACACTCCGGGTGTTCTCATTATATCAGGGACACCTCAGGCGCTGGAAATAAAAAGGCATTGTGAATGGATACCACACTTACAGGTTTTCTGTCCTGATGGATTTTTATTCCAGAAGACATGCCTTGTCACCACAGAAATGATGCAATGCTGTTCTGAAGGGTTAAAGGGTTATCAATAATGAAGAGAAACCTGGCTGACCTCCAGAGCACAAGATGCTTCATTGACAAAGACGAGTGCAGACGTAACAGATGCCAAAGCAGCTGAAAGCACAAGTCGCCAGGGAGAACTTGTCGAGGTCTCTCATTTCTTCCAAAACCTCACTTCCTCGTCAATCTCTGTTTATACCTTTGCTTCGCATCATTGTAATGTAGCTTATAGTTATAGAGTTACGACAGACCAGTTAGCCATATTTTACCAAACTTCCAGGTGATGAATGTAACCCTTAACAAGTGATATAGAGTAACTTGTTAGGGACAGGAATGTTCAAAGGACCCTTGTGTCTCAACACTGTTAACATTATAGTGTTTCACAAGCTCACACACTAAAATCTGATATGGGAACAATTAACACAAAACCATTTTGAAAAGTTCTACAACGAAGTCCGTTTACCCCAGCCCGTAAACAATGTTCACCTGTCGCAAATATTGCATTCATTTCTGTATATTTAAGGTTTTGGGCGTATATCACCTTTGTAAATTGACTATTAGAAAACACTGCTATTCAATAAAACTCAAATCATTGCAATTCTAACACTTCCAACAAGTTGTCAATGTATAAAAACTACCAAGACTAATTATTCAGCAATCAACCAGGATGTTGGCATAATGAATGGGGCCACAGGTAAGATCACCTGTGTTTAAGACCAATGGACGACAACATCAGAGAGAGGGAGAATGTGAGGAGCTGGTCGAGGGAGACGAGGACCTCTGGTGACGTGTGACACTACATGACCATGTTTTTGTCTATGGTGCGACAATGAGGGAAAGCTGGGCGGAGACCTCAGCCCAACCTGAGCCCTTTCACCGTTGCATCATCTGCCTCCCCTTGTGTTTTCCATGCATGCATTAGCACAGTAAGGAGAGTACAGTACAACTGGATGAACTTGAAATGTGTATTCATAGTACAGTTTTTTCCTGTACTCTCAGCCCAGCTCCCTCATTGCCATTCCGTGTGGAAGAACATGGTCAAGTACAGTGTTACGAATGTCATTTGAGATCATTGTTCGTCTTCCTCTCCTTCAATCACCTTCTCTCATTCTTCCTTTTCCTCTCTCTCTGATGTTGTGGTGCATTGGTCCAAACACAGGTCAGCTTAACTTTGGCCCTTTTTATTCATGTCAACCACCGCGTTGCTGGTTGGGTAATTATAATTGTTAGTGTTTAAACCTAGACAAATGTTAGTAAGGAGTGTTGAATTGTGATGATTTGAGTATAATTGGATGGAAGTGTTTTCTACATGACAGCAAGGGGACAACTAGAGTGAAATTCAGCCATGAACAATAATTAAAGACAATGGGATTTGTCAGTATATAGAGGCAGTCAGAAAATACAGCCCTTTAATATTGGTGAAAACACCCCAGCAGAGGGCAGTAAAAGACTGTCTAACAAATGCATGCTGAGCCGCAGATGCTACTTCACAGGTCCTAAAGAACAAATCAAAAGACTCCTTTATCATTAAAACATACATTTCAGATTCCATTGCTGTTCTTTGATTATCTTGATCTTTTTATTACCTACTCCTTCTTGGAAGCTAGGAACGATGGATGGTGTTTATCAGTAGCGATCTTCATCCCCTGCTAGTAACTTGTACCACCTCAATAAGATAAAAGACCCGGTTTATGTGATAGACCCATTAAGGATGAATTACAAAGCCATCCCATCATTTGAACTTAATAATCCTATTTGACCAAACGCAGATACAATACAGATATGACTATTGGCATCATCCAAAACAAAAAATTGTTAGCATTTTGCCCTTTTCCTAATGTTGTTGAGGTTGAGTACATTGTAACATGTGTCTTTGTTAAGAGATTTGTTTTAGCATCATGGCACCGAATTAGCTTAGATGAGGTGCTTCAAACTTGGTTGGATACCCCTTTAGAAATGTAAAAAACTGTCTGCATTGCACATAAATTATCATTATCAACATCAACATGAATACAACTACTCATTATTATTGTTTCATAATTCTATTATTTAGAACAATATGATAATAAAGACCCAAAAATAAGCAAGTAACAAAGAATATCATATGCCACAGATCTTCACGTTTAAATATATATCGATCATAAGTAGAGCTCGAAGTTTTTAGAGATTAATACTTAAATGAATCTGAAATGAGGCAAAGCTCTCTGAAGTGCCAAATCCAATGTGGGTGTGGTACAGAAAAAAGGTTTCTAGCAGTGAAAATGGATCAAAGCCTGTTTCTTTTTTGATGCATCTCTAGCGTTTTCTTCATTCGATCTATTTCTCTGTCTTTCCTTCTCTCTCACCCCGTATGACATGCGTAGAAAGACGGGGTGCTTTAGGGCTGACTGATGCCTACCCCCAACCCCCAGACAAACCACAACACAATGAGAGTACAGACAGATCACAGAGGGGTGCTTCTATGCTACCGATGGTTAAAGCCTTAATGCCACCTGTCCAACCAGACCAGTCCGTCGATCCCCCTTTCAGTCTCTATGAACAGAAGAACAGCTTAGCAGAGGATGGAGAGGACAGGATGGTTGTTCCATTGTTAAACGATTCACTGGCTATCAAATAAGATCCGTCAGGATCAGGAGGGTCAAACAGCTATGGGAATTAAATACATAAAACTGAACTATTAACAGTGACGTCGGATGAAGCTGTGGGTTCGGTAGAGGGAGCTCTGAATTATTGAGACTCGGTGATGGGTCGAGATAGACAGGGGAGGTAAAGCCAGCTCTAGATTCACTGGCCGGCATTCTTTTTTTGCCAATTAGAGCTAACACATATGACACACTTGACTCCCCTGGTTGAACCGTGGACAGAGATAATGGGTCTGCTCCTGCAGCTCAATCGATGACACCAAGTCCCTGGGTGGACGTCTGCCTCGCTACATAACCAACACACACACACACACACACACACACACACACACACTGTAACTCAGCATCTACCGCCTGTCAGGGAGGCAAATGTCAGCTATCTCTCATACACACACACACACACACACATGGACACACGTGCGCACACACACAGTGTCCCAAACACACGTAGCAGCACACACACGCCACATGCCACACACAACACACACAAACAATCGATTGTATGAAAGACAGACAGCCAGGTAAACAGTCACAAATATATATTCACAGGTAAACACACCAGAAAGGACCGGATCCATTTCGAATGAAGCTCCATTCTACAGCCAGAATACCCCCATCGAGCCGCAGAGGGGGTTCCAGGACTGTCTGAGGCCAACCATGTCATGGGGATAACACACACAATAATTCATATGTAATATATAGTACATCTAGTCTAAGCCCCCTGCTATAATGCAGAAGCTCCTGACTGACTGCGATCAGATACCGCTGAGCTGTTATTACCCAGGAAGTCAATATTTCAACGTATCATGGTAATGGAGTACTATAGAGGAAACATGCTATGCATACTCATAAAGAGGCATTTTTACACCTGATAACTATGTAGACAACGGAGATAAGTGATCCTTTGGGCAGTTTCTCCACAGTAACTCGAGGAAAGGGTTGATTTGGGGCTTGGGATGTGTGTGTGTGGGTGTGTGTGTCTTTGGGTGTTCATGGCAGGGTTGGGGTCAAATTTATGTTCAGTTCTTGAATGTAAATAGAGTCTGATGCAGAAACTATCAAGTTAAAATGGTATCCCCCTGGAAGTGTTTATTTCGACATATACAATAACCATAACACTGCAAAAAATATCTTATCAAGTATATTTATTTATATTTTGTTTTCAGGTCAAAAATCTAACCATCCCTAAAATAAGGTACACTGTTCTTAACAAGCTTAAGCTGTATAAGATAATACCGCTTGATTTTAGAAAATATGCCTTGAATATCAATTAGTTTGTCTTGTTCCATTGACAGATTATTTCACTTATTTCAAGCAAATATCTCCTCAAATATAGTGTTCTTATTTTTTTAATATTTTTTTTCCAGTGTACCATTACGGTTTAACCGCCCAACCCACCAATGAGCTCACTCAAGTTGCAAATTAACTTTAATCATTAATATTTCCCTTTCATGTTTTTTAAAACAGAAAAAAAACTGAAATACATTAGATAAAACACTGAAGATCTAACACTAAAGTGTGGAAGGGAACTAACATTTAATGACAAAGACAAATAAGGTTTGACATCTCTAAAAATCTAATATTTGAAATGGTATGTGTCTTTTTGATTCTATCTGGCATATTCTTAAGATAAAAGATAGTCAAGCGAATTAGTCTTTTATGTTATCAGTGGGTTTTAATTGCCTTCCATTCCATCAAATGTAGCTTTCTATGGTTGTAGTGGTGGCAGTGATGGTGGTAGTACATTTTGTGGTGGTAGTGGTGATGGTAGTGTTAGTGTTGGTGGTTGACATTGTTAGTATATGTGGTGGTTTTAGTAACAATGGTTATGGTGGTGGTAGTGGTGTTGGTGGTGGGGATAGTAGGGGTTGTAGTAGTATTGGTAATAATGGTGGTGGTGATAGTGGTGGTGGTAATAATGGTGGTGGTGATTGTGATGTTAGTGATTGTGATGGTAGTGGTGAGAGTGGTGATTGTGATGGTAGTGGTGATGTTGGTGGTGATGTTAGTGATTGTGTTGGTAGTGGTGAGAGTGGTGATTGTGATGGTAGTGGTGATGTTGGTGGTGATGTTAGTGATTGTGTTGGTAGTGGTGATAGTGATGGTAGTGGTGATGGTGATGATGGCAATTGTGATGGTCATGGTGATGTTGATGATAGTGATGGCAGTGGTGATGCTGTTTGTTATTGTGATGATAGTGGTGATGATGGTGATTGGGATGGTTGTGGTGATGATGATGTGATTGTGATGGTTGTGGTAATGTTGGTGAAAGCAATGGGTGGGGGGATGATGGTGATTTCGATGGCTGTGGTGATATTGGTGATAGTGATGGTAGTGATGATGATGGTGTTTGTAATGGTTGTGGTGACATTGGTGATAGTGATGGTAGTGGTGATGATGGTGTTTGTGATGGTTGTGGTGACGTTGGTGATAGTGATGGTAGTGGTGTTGTTGGTGATAGTGATGGTAGTGGTGATGTTGGTGATAGTGATGGTAGTGATGATGATGGTGGTTGTGACGGTAGTGGTGATGATGGTGGTGAATTTAACGATAGCGGTGGCGAATGGTGAAAATCCCGATGGACCCTAACTCCGGTGAGTGTGCGTGTTTTGTTGCTTGCGTACGCATGATAAAACAGGGAGACAGAGGACAGTTTGGGGGTCAGCGCAGACACCCCTCTCTGGCTGCGGGGCAAGTGGAGGGGGCAGCAAGCGGCTTTTTGGGGTTGACAGTTGCCAGCGAGCGTGAGCCTAATCTCCTCCATCAGCTGTCAGAGTGCGGGATGTCAGGGCCAGGGAGGCTCCACTCTGCCTCTCCCTGCTCTCTCACTCCACCGGCAATGTCATGTTGTCAGCCCACATATGTTCATCTGCACTCGGGCAGACGTGGGGAGACACAGGGACACGGGCAGCTTCCGTCTTTTTCCTGTCGCTCTGAACTCATCTCCTCTACGCTTCGACGCGGCTGCTCGCTCTTGCCTTTAACCCCTACTACTCTCCCTCTCTCATGCCTGCCTGCCTTCCCCTCCCTCTCACCCTCTCCCCCTCTTCATCTGTCTCAACACTTGAGCTCATGCTAGAATAGCTCCTTTCTCCCCATTCAATTTACAATTCAAGGGTTAAACAAAAACAAACCAGCACAAAAAATAAAGTATTTCAACATAACCTTGACGCCAGCTATTCTGAGGTTATTCCCAGGTTTTCTGAGGTTATTCCCAGGTTTTCTGAGGTTATTCCCAGGTTTTCTGAGGCTATTCCCAGGTTTTCGATGTCTGAGCAGACATGAATAAACAGTAGGTCAACTCTGTGTCCTTAATAAAGCCAAGGCCTATATGCCAATGACAGCGGAAGGGCATGTGTCTGGCCTAGTGACCCGCCCCTCTGTAACTCCCACGGGGGGAAAAGGCATGGACTGTCAATCATACAGAACACATGCCAAGTCAGAGTTGTGTGCCGCCCCCCCCCCCCCCCCCCCCTCGGAGGACACCGCACACAAGGCATTGGTGACTCATTACCCACCAGCTCAGGACACACACATGCCCTGGTCCTGTGTGTAACCTGTAGGTGCCCAGCGAGGCGTGGGTTGAAATGAATAACGCCATGCTACATGTGTTGGAACGAAGCGGCGTGGTGTGTTGCCGGGGACCCTGCCGTGGCATTCCTCTGCAAGGGCCTGAGTCACCTTGCAGTTTAGGCAGTTTACATTCACGCAGGGTTTTAGACAGCGTCAGCCAATAAGGTCAACTGTCACACCGCCCAGCCTAGACAGCTCAGTGACATTTTGTAGCAGAGATGGTTTTCTTCCAAAACAGAGGAAGAAGAGGTTTTTGTTTCCGGACTTCGCACCGCCGCGTCAACCTATCCCACATTCATGTGGCAACACGGCCGACAGAGGGTTAACCCGTGTTCTGCTAAGCTTTATAATACAGCTAAAATGCATCTGTGGACGCACGCCCCCGGCTATGAGAGCCCTTGCCCTGGGCCTGAAAACACAGCCTGCTCCCTCCTGCAGACCCACTGCTCCCAGAGATAGCGGTCTCTTTGGTAGGGAGGCTGTCTGAATGCTTTATGTGTGCTATAACAGAGAGTAATCATTGTCAAAGAGCCAAAGATTTGTCAACATGGTGATACCCAAGGCAATTCCAGTATATATGGATATTGGACCATTCTGCGCCTATTTGTGGTTTTCTCTCTCAGCAAAGATGGCACTCCTGTTGATGTCTCCCCCCTCTCTTAAATTGCCCCCGCTGCGGTTTATCCCCCTCCATGCTCTTTGAAGACAATAAAAGAAAAGTGATGTGTCTTGTTCAGCCACTAAATAGATGTCTCGTTTTCCCCCCTGAGGTGGCTGCACATCACTGGCTGCACCATTTATCACTTCCACGCCCTCAAACTTCCAGGAATAAAGATGATAAATACCTTGCCCACTTCTGCCAGTACAGAGGTAAAGGACCGGGATAAAGGGAGAAAAGGAGATAAATTGAGATGGAGAGAGAGCGCGGGAGAAAGACAAGAGACCCTGAAAGTGGAACCAAAATGTCCTTAAAGCACACCTGCCTCCCTAGCGTTCAGCCGCCTTCTCCCTCCTGCGTTTGATTAAATAGCATTTTCTCCTTCCTTATCTATTACTGTTCCTGCATGAGCGAGCTATCTGCAGCCTGACTGACAGACGCCTGGCTGCTTGCTCTGATAAGATTCCACTTTGGTTTAGATAAATAGGAACTTAACTGAACTGAAACAATTTAAACAGTCTAAATGCAGAGAGATTAAAACTGGCCAAACAGTGGCTGAGCACATGGCAGCGTCATGCTGAGGGAGGTTGAATTATTGCCTGAAAGAAACACACACACCGGACACAAACACAAGACACAAACACAAGACACACACTTGTCCGTGTACACAGACACACACACACACACACTCTAAATGAACCAGCGCCGGAAAAGCCCAGCGCTTTGTTGTTGTTGGATCCACTGCCCTTTGAACAGAGCTCACACCCATCCGTCCGCACGTCTGTCCCGTGTCCACCACCCCCACGCCCGAACGCGCAAAGGGAGAGTGGCAGGCAGGACGGACCATGGGACGAGTTTCCGCTTGGACACCCCGCCTCATCCAGCGCTGCCCAGAGGCCTTCCCCGAAAGGCCAGCGGAGAGAGCGACCTACCCTGACTCTAACACTCTGTGGCAGGGGGGACCGAGAGACAGCTGTTCCCTGCCACTGGCATGGCGCTGTGGAGAAGATTCCAGCTTGTGAGTGTGTGTGTTGCTTGGCCTCGTGCTTGAATGGCAGTGTGTTGGAGGGGGGAGGGTGGTAGTAAAAGAAGGAGAAATAAATCAAGTCAAAGCAATTTGTGCCCCGTCCTACTGCAGTGTCATTAGGAGTCCTGTCACGCAGACCCACTGATGGAGCGCGCTGCTTACGCAGGTCGACAGTGGGCCAAAGAGGAATTTTAATTTTCCCTCCAACTCGCTGCCATTCCCCTGCATTAAAGATGTGCGGGCCTTGATGGATGGGGTTGTGGAGACAGTGCGATGTAGAGATATGCATCTGTATATCAAAGATCGGGCTATTGCTATATTTAACGCTTACAAAAAAAAAACAGACACACACACACACATACCCTCCCTTACCGATTGAGGAACGCACAAACACAGAAAGCCCCAGAACCGTAACACAATAGATTGAGATTGTGTGTGTCTATGTGTATGTGTGAGTGGTAATGACCATGGCCATTGCAGCGCAATGCTGCATATTTCTCCCCCAGCTGCCACTTTAATGAGCAGATAAAATGGGCGCCGCTGAATAATTAATACCCAGACCCATTAACGAGGCATTAGAATGCATTTTACCTCATATTGATTTTCTCTTCAAAAGAAAAAAATATATAATAAAAAAAAATGTTTACTCCATCCGTGGTAGCCTACACTTTGGGTCTGGCTGCCCGGACTAGAGAGGACAGGGAGTTGAAATATGGCTGGTTCTGTTTAAATGTCAGCTCTGTAATTACACGTTGAGATCAGCGTGGCGATCTCATGGCCCGCTCCTCTGATTTATGTTCGGGACTAAATGACAACCCCACCGGCTTGGCACGGACACTGAGCTCAACCTTAGCGGAGGAGTAGGCATGACATTATACATTAAGGCACAGCCCATGAGTCATTACCACAGACAGTCAAACAGCCAACTCGCAGTAAGGCCTTTAACACTGTAAAATCCCAACGATATTCTCTGGAAGATGTTACCACTTACCCACAAGCCCCGGGTCCTCTATGTAACCCTTACCGCAGCCCCGTTCAGGCACTTGCCTAAAGACACTTTCCTGTCCCTTAGTGACTGTGTCTAGGGTAAAGAACAGGACTGAGGTCCCTTCGTCACGGTGCCAGAGCATCGGCCATCAGTCAGATCCTACACACAGATACGGAAAATCAATCCATATCTGGATAGATGAGAACGAGACTCCAGATCAATGTACAGATATCGATAGACGCGCACGTGCGTTCAGGGAAGTGCCACCGACACCCCTGTGTGCTCTCACTCCCTCCTTCAAATGCGGACTGAGAATCTAGATGAACTGCTGAATAGAGGAGGAATGCGTGCGAGAGACAGGTCAAAGACGGAGCGATAGATACAGAGTCGAGGATCAGCGCGAACGGGTCAATGATGAATACCCGCCTCCAATTTCTGCAGTCAGCGTTTGGGGCACCTGCTGACTCTGAGATTCGCCAGCCGATTTGGACTGTATCTGTTCATCAGCTAACAACCGTCAACCCAGTGGGCCTCAGATACACCGCGACCAGCTAAGAGATACGGCCACACAGCAGCTTAACCGCCAGATAGAGAAGCTAAATGAATGTTTCTTTCACACACTAAAGGGATCCCAGAGCACAGACGCCTGCTCCGCAGGCCAGTTGGTAAGAGACGCCCATTTGTGAGGAATTCTTAGGGGAAAAGATGAGCGTCTCCGACCAACTCACCTTCCTCGGGAATGGGGACAGGGTCTGGTTCTGGGAGTGACGGGGCGGCCAGGTGTTTTATAGTATTTGTGGCTGTGATCATCCATCAAAGCGATCGATCACGCTCCCAGCAGCTTTTATTAATGATCTTGTCAGCCGCCCAGCTCCTGGGTGCCCGCGCTTGTCCAGAATGATAGATCATTAGCTGGTCTGCCTGCTATTTATTCTCCCATGACCTTGTCTCTCCACATTGTTGAGTGGGCCAAGTTATGAGTGCTGGAACATGATAATTCAATATCGATCCATTTTTGGTACAGAAAAAGTTTGCTGCCCGTATCCTCTGTCTATTACATGATAAAATCTGCAAACAAATTCAGTACTGGGACACAGAGAAGTGTACATACACTAGCAAACACACTCAAACACACTCAAGTTCTCTTATAAAGAGAAGCATTAATGTCTGGAACAGGTAACAAGTACCAACTGGAAGAATGGAAAACAATATAAAACAATTAGAGCATGTAGTTTTCGCTATATATATATTTTTAACTCCCTCTATCTCTAGAATTCACAGAACATTTCCAGAAATGCTGAAGTGTTAAGAGACATTATTCTTAAAATAAAGAATCCTCCTCCTCCACATTCCAATCCGCACGAGTCCCAGGGCCGGTCGGAACTTTGTTTCAGTGGTGAAATAGAGCACATCACTCACTGTCCCTTTAAGAGGGAGCCCAAGTCAGGAGGAGTTTAATGGAAACCAAGCCCTGGGCAGAGCCACAGAGGTAGAACAGAACGCGCTTCAGAATAAACATTAGCATGTAAACAGCAGCACTGCACTGACTGACTGAGCTTGCTTCCACAGTACAGAGCAGACACTGAGGAGGGGGTGACGGGGGAGGTGAGGGGTGTGTGCCCCCTCGCCATGCCCCCTGGCTGGAGAGCGACTGGGGGACAATGTCAGGCCTGTCACCCACCCATCCCTCACGCCGCCGCATTTTATGAGCTCTGTCATATTAATCAATTAGCCACCGGCCTGGTAGCAGGGCGCTGCAATGTTCTTTTGAACACCGCCTTTTGTGGTTGTCAGAAGCACGTACGTGTGCACGTTTGACTGGTTTGCGGGCTGTTTTTTTCTCTTCTTTTACTTCGCCCTCCCTGTACATACCATTTATGGACTGTGTTTTTAATAAATTCCATTCCCTCACTTATTCTTTGTTGTTTTCTGTATCTCACAATGACTTCAAACAGTCCAACCTGTTTACTCTGCAGTAGGAGTGTTCAAAGAGGCGAACCTCTTTCTCTCTGAATCATTTATGACGGATCCCTTTCATGTGCCAAGTAACTGAGAAGACTCAATAAAAAGGGAGAAGTTGGAAAAAAGAAACGTGGAGGAAAAAACACCTTGAGCTCAACAACTGAGTAGAACTACAAAACCTCAGACACAGCGTTCAATTAGCCAGTTATCAATATAAGGCAGCAGGGTTTTCTCTTTGAAAGCCCACACCCTTTCAAATAATATACCGCTCATTTGAATTCAGCGCTAGATTGTAATGGCATTTGGCTTGCTCGAATCTCCTCCCTCTCTTCTGCCTGTGTGTTGGGGAGGTTCTGTCTGTCGGCCTCTGTGTAGCTAGCCACAGCAGTGTTCAAGGCAGACAGGCGGGCGTTGAGGAGACGAAGCGAGCCCAGCGAGACGTAGCAGCAACGGCGGGCAGCTCTTGCCCTTCTCTCTGGCTCCTCTCCCTGGTGGCCCCTCCTGGCTCTGGGGCCCAATAAGCAACCATCTGCAGACAACCTCCACCGGCACGCTCCAGTGGACCCACAGTTAGTGGGGTGGAGGGTGTGTGTGCTTGTATCCGTGTTTTTGGGAGGACGGGAGAAGAGCGGAGGAAGTAGTCCAAGGGCACATGTACCCCCCCCCCCCCGAGTCACCTGACTGTTGAGCCCATCCTGAGTGACTGCCCTCCCGGCTGGGCCCAGAAACCGTGTGGGCGCTGGGAGCACAGAGCCTGCCCGCTAGTGTTCCAGAGGTTCTCCCAGCACATCCATCCTGCCCTGCCAGCACACAGATCGATAGCCCTGCTCTCTTAATCAGGCCTCTGGTGACTGTGGGTAGGAGAGGAGAAAGAGGAGGGGTGGGGGGGGGGCACCTTTCCTTCCACTCTTTAACCATCTTTCTTGTTTTTCTTGCTGTCTCGCTGCTTCGGTCTGTTTACTGGCAACTTGTTTCAATTCTACTTCTGGTCCTCCTTACCTCTGTCCGTCTGCAGCTCCTCTTTCCCTGCATGCTGTACGGTAGCGTCTGTGTTGGCAGGCTGCCAGGTCTCCAGGAGCCAGGCTCCCAGGCCGACGCTGCCAGGCTCCAGCCCTGCCCGCCTGCTGCTTGGCACACACGCTGTAATTGTGCTGATTTATTGATATGGAGCTGCGCCACACCGTAACTAACACAATTTATACATTAGAATTCCCAAAGACGCAGACACAGAGAGGAAGGAATGTTGGGGCTCTGCTACTGTAGCTGTGGTAAAGAGGACAATGGAATGCAGAGAGGGATAGAAAAGGATGCCGTGTTTGGAACACTTTCAGAAAATCTGACTAAACCAAGTGGATATTCATTTAATTCCTCATAATTTATTCAATATGGTTACTCAAGTCCAATTTGGAAATCTCTGGCAGTTTTTGATGCATAATATTTAGTCATTTTCTGGTTTAGAAGTGACTGCTAAATGCTACATCCCATTTGTTTAAGGTGGTAGCATAGCTAGAATGCAGAAATATGTGGTAGTAAGTCGCTTTTTGTATTTAGCGGTGGGCCAGTATGAAAATATATGCAGTCACAACTAGTGTAAGTGTCTATGGATAAGAGCATCTGCTAAATTGCTAAAATCCTAACATTGATCCATCGTCTGTTGTCTTCATCACAATAATGGAAATGTGTGGCTGTTTTAAAATCCTCATTAGTCTCATGGTGACATCCCTGAGCAGTTTCCTTCCTGCCATGAAGTTCAGAAGGACGACTGTATCTTTGATGCGTCTGAGTAGTTTAATTACATTATCCACTGTATTATTTTTAACTTGACCGAGCTCAAAGAGACACTAAATGCCTGATGTGTTGTTGTAGCCATCTGCCAATCCTTGCCCTTTTAATAATAATCTAAGCTTGAAATTCACAAACTTGACAAAGGGATCTTACAGATGTTGGGGTTGTCAATTTAAAATACATTTAACTCCCTAAGACTCCACACATAGTGGGGTCATGTCATTGATATGTGCGGTCAATGTTGAATCCTGAAGTAATATAGACTTGCCTAAATAACTGGAGTGAATACTCACGCAATAACTGTAGTTATATATTTTCTATTAATTAAAATGAAGAATTATGTTTTCACGTTCACATCACAGTATTTTGTGTAGACCATTTAGAAAAAATGCTTTCAATCACACAAATTTTTTTTATAAATCCAAGAGAGAATTAAAATTTCAGAAATCTTAAGGAAACATGGTTCCTACTTTTTGTGAATTCTTCATGATGTTAAATACACTTTTAATTACTGTTAGAGCTATACGCAGGTTCTTTAACATTTGTATACACCTTATAAATTGTATTAGTTGTTCAATTTCATAGTGGAGTAGTAATTTACTTTTCAACCACAAACAAAGGGAATATACAGTGGGGAGAACAAGTATTTGATACACTTCCAATTTTGCTGGTTTTCCTACTTACAAAGCATGTAGAGGTCTGTAATTTTTTATCATAGGTACACTTCAACTGTGAGAGACGGAATCTAAAACAAAAATCCAGAAAATCACATTGTATGAATTTTAAATAATTAATTTGCATTTTATTGCATGACATAAGTATTTGGTCACCTACCAACCAGTAAGAATTGTAGCTCTCACAGACCTGTTAGTTTTTCTTTAAGAAGCCCTCCTGTTCTCCACTCATTACCTGTATTAACTGCACCTGTTTGAACTCGTTACCTGTATAAAAGACACCTATCCACACACACAATCAAACAGACTCCAACCTCTCCACAATGGCCATGACCTGAGAGCTGTGTAAGGACATCAGGGATAAAATTGTGGACCTGCACAAGGCTGGGATGGGCTACACGACAATAGGCAAAAAGCTTGGTGAGAAGGCAACAACTGTTGGCGCAATTATTAGAAAATGGAAGAAGTTCAAGATGACGGTCAATCTCCCTCGGTCTGGGGCTCCATGCAAGATCTCACCTTGTGGGGCATCATTGATCATATGGAAGGTGATGGGTCAGCCCAGAACTACACGGCAGGATCTGGTCAATGACCTGAAGAGAGCTGGGATCACAGTCTCAAAGAAAACCATCAGTAACACACTACGCCGTCATGGATTCAAATCCTGCAGCGTACGCAACGTCCCCCTGCTCAAGCCAGCGCATGTCCAGGCCCGTCTGAAGTTTGCCAATGATGATCTGGAGGATCCAGAGGAGGAATGGGAGAAGGTCATGTGGTCTGATGAGACAAAAATAGAGCTTTTTGGTCTAAACTCCACTTGCTGTGTTTGGAGGAAGAAGAAGGATGAGTACAACCCCAAGAACACCATCCCAACCATGAAGCATGGAGGTGGAAACATCATTCTTTGGGGACGCTTTTCTACAAAGGGGACAGGACGACTGCACCATATTGAGGGGCGGATGGATGGGGTCATGTATCGTGAGATCTTGGCCAACAACCTCCTTCCCTCAGTAAGAGCATTGAAGATGGGTCGTGGCTGGGCCTTCCAGCATGACAATGATCCGAAACACACAGCCAGGGCAACTAAGGAGTGGCTCCGTAAGAAGCATCTCAAGGTCCTGGAGTGGCCTAGCCAGTCTCCTGACCTGAACCCAATAAAAAATCTTTGGAGGGAGCTGAAAGTCCGTATTGTCCAGCGACAGCCTCGAAACCTGAAAGATCTGGAGAAAGTCTGTATGGAGGAGTGGGCCAAAATCCCTGCTGCAGTGTGTGCAAACCTGGTCAAGAACTACAGGAAACGGATGATCTCTGTAATTGCAAACACAGGTTTCTGTACCAAATATTAAGTTCTGCTTTTCTGATGTATCAAATACTTATGTCATGCAATAAAATGCTAATTAATTACTTAAAAATCATAATGTGATTTTCTGGATTTTTGTTTTAGATTTCGTCACTCACAGTTGAAGAGTACCTATGATAAAAATTATGAAAATCTGCAAAATCGGCAGTGTATCAAATACTTGTTCTCCCCACTGTACTGCGGCGAATGGCAAAACCCACAAAGAAAAGATTGCTTGTTAACCTTCCTGCATCAGTCCACGGGTATAAACCTGTATAAACCATTTACCACAACTAAGGAAATAATGAAGTTGCAGTGAGAAAGATGGTTTCAGAGGCAAAAAAGAATCATAGGGGCACAGTTAATAAACTTTGTTTCATCTTGCGGTCACCTAAGTCTCCAAATGTACAACCAGACACCATCTCCATAGAGTATAGGAGCAGGGGGACAGGGAGGATATGTCCCCTCAATGTTAGAACCACGTAAATTGCTCCCCCCCAATAATAACAAAACCAGAAAAGGAACCAGGCAAGCCTAATTCAGCCGGCCCATAATTAAATGTGATATACCTGGTTACCACCAGAATCTAATGTAGATTCTGAAGGTTATTGCCAGCAACGTTTTTATCTATACAGAACAAATCCTAATGCATAATTTGCTTTAACTGTGACGAGATTCGAACGCGGGACCTATTGGTTGCAGGTCCGCGTCTCTAACCACAACACTATTTAACAAGGGGAGGCCAGCCAGCCGGCCAGCCAGAGACATCCACTCTTCTTGACCGGCTCCATTTATTATATACAGTAGGTGAGATTAGACTGTATAACTTCTAAAATGTATGTGTCAGTAAGAGCATGTATATGCAATTAATATCTTTTCTATAAAAAATATCCCATCCTCATGCCTAAATGCTGTTAACACATTCTGATCTAGCTCTGATTTCTATAAAGTACTTTTGCACAAACTCTCACACTATCTTGGCATGCACTGTACAAGCAGTTACCACCAAACAAGATTCTTGTATTGGCCAAACGTAGCGGTCCTTCCCACTGACTTGGGCATTGAGTGACTGACATATCTAATTGTCCTTTCCTTGGCAGCATCTGCTATTTCTCTCTTTTCCATCACCTCAACTTGTCTCTTTCTCTCGCTCCTCCAACACATCACGCTCTCTTTTATTTTCTGTCTCTTCACCTTGTGTTGTGTTAGCACAAAACAGAGCTTTGTTTGGCTGCATCTTTCAATTTCCGTGGTGACAGTCCAGAAAAGAAACACAGTGTTAATCACTGAATTGATGAAAAGAAAAGGATTTCACAAAATATAATTCTACCCTTGTAATTCACTGGAATAGAGTCTACAGTCAAGATTGTATGGATTGAAGCTCAATGCAAATGCAGCCATCACCAATGTCAAATATAGATAGGTTTGTGTAGCTTGGATATTATGTTCCTGTGACCACTCTAATATTAAGAAATGAACCGCCAAGTATGTTTTCAGTGAAGCTATTGGGTTAAATGCATTAGCAAGCCAGACAGCTTAGACGATAATTATATTTTTTGCCAAACTTTGGATATCTAGAGATAAATTATATTTCATTGGTAACACAAAAGTTATTGTTAAACTGTCTCTAGCTGCCTATCATGCTTGTCCTCTTTATCAACAGCATTCGACTAACTTTAAACAACTACACCCGCACTGCAACAACTCTTCGTCACCCCGAACACAGCCAGACAAACATATTTTAATAAACCAAGATCCCTGACTGGCTTCACTTCACAACACACAAGTAGTGTCATTCAAGCAGGTAGTGATCATGATTTTCACATGCTTGTGGGTTGTAGCATGAGAGTTGGGGACATGATTTCAACAGCATGTAGGTCCCTTTGCCTATACAAATATGATAGACAACCAATTATACAAATATGATAGACAATCTATTAAAGCTAATTTAAAATCTTAGCTTAAAGCATGGCTAGTTAATCATATAGCTACCCTATGTGTAGCTGTAGCCTAAGCACAAACATTGTCGCCAATCACGGACACTGACATCGGATACTGTAAGAAACACTAGTCAAATATTTTTTATGCTGTGAATATATAGACTGTAGGTCTCCCCTGATGAATGTTTATAGATAAATATGCGCTAACTATGCATTTGATCCCTTCTTAACTAAATGAGCATCATGTAATGGAAACATGAATGTATTTGCTCGTAATGTTGCAATATTTTCTATAAAGATGGCCAACCATCCACCAGGAGAGCTACTTAGCATGCAGGCCTCCACCCGAGCCCCAATCTAAACGTCAGCAACAGGACAAGACCTTGAGATGTGTAGGTGGGATTCAGGGCTCCATCAAATGCCTGCCCACTATGCAGCCCTACAGATGGAGGGGTTTTACACAGTGCAGTCATTCCACTTGGTAGGGGTGAAGTGGGAAGGCCGTGACACCACGGTCTAATGGACTCGACTGGAAAAGACAGCTCCTGTACCCATTTCATCACGTCAAGCACTAAGTGTACGAAATGTCCCCGTTCTGCTGAAGGGGCCGCTCACGTCCAATGTACCTGAATGAACGCTGTAGTCCCTTCTATATACCTACGGTAGCCGTGGGAGGAGAGGGGCGAGGAGATGGAGAAGTGGAGAGAAACAAGGGAGAGGAGGACTGTGGAGGAGAAAGATGAGGAGGACTGTGGAGGAGAAAGACGAGGAGGATGGTGGAGGAGAAAGACGAGGAGGATGGTGGAGGAGTTTCCAGCTGTGGCACACTTCTCTATGTGGTCTCTTCCCCTCCCCCCTTTATGCTCTCATCACACCTGTTTACCCACAGCTGCAAACACACACACACCTACAAACATACACACACACACACCTACAAACATACACACACACACACACACACACCCACACACACACACACACACACACACACACACACACACACACACACACACACACACACACACACACTTACACACCTACAAACACACACACACAAACGTCACGCCTTACACATAATGGCTGAATATTAATCAAGGCTTTAGGCTGCAATCAATAAACCAAACACGAAAAAACTGCATTTCCATACATCATCCATTTTATTACATTAAAATAAACATAATTGCCAATTCAAGGGCATCCATCTGGATTGTAATTATAAACAATTTAAAAGTGCTCTGTGTTCCCCTCTCCTCTTCTGCAGACAACATCAAGGATCTCTCATTGTTCTTATCCTTACACTGTTTCTTAATGTACTGGTGTGTTTGCATAATTATTCATGTCATGATCCCCAGTCATGCTAATGATCGTGGCGCTCAGTCGTTAAGAAGGCACCACCGCGTTATCCTATTAAATCAGTTCTTTATCATACCAGCCAAACTAAATATATCTCTGGAGTGGTTTAATCATCTGGAAGACTCGGCTCCACTGGGCTTAGTGCCTCCAGGCCAGCCCGTGAAAAATCCAACAGTATTTATACCACTAACGGCTGAGAGGGGTCAATGAAATAGTCATAGGATCCTCAATGAGGTCTCTTCATTGTTCCCCGGACCACTGAGTGGTCAGTCCACGCTCACTAAGAGGGGCCTTTGCTCCTGTCGGAGGGAGGTGACAAGGAGGTGGTGGCCTAAAGGAGAGATGCAGGCATGTCCACTCGGGATTGTTCCGTAACACATTGACTCTGATATTTTAATGAGATTGTGCATTAATGTACGTTTAATTCTAAAAACACCTTTTATAGTAAGTAAATCACACTTGGAAATTCACCACATGTAGCCTTCAATAATATTTCTAGTCCTCTAGGTAGATTTAACATTCTTAACCAAATAATTTAGCCAAATGTTCACAGTCATTGTAAAGCTCAGGATACATTTTATCTTTGTCAAAATCCCTTTGAAAGATTGAATTCATGTGGATTAGTGACGCATTTCCACCTGTCCGTAACTCAAGGTCAATCCAGTCCCGCGAAGTGACGTTGTTCACCAGGCACCGCTTGTTAGCTCTGGAAGAAGTGCCTGAGTAGCTGCTTCTTGTTGACCTTCCCCATCTGGTTCCGGGGCATCTCCTCCACTAGAACCAGGCCAGAGGGGATGGTGTAGGGAGCCATATGCTCTCTGAAACAACACAGGACCGTTCATCTTTACCAAGTTATCAGCAAAGACACACGGGACGAAGACGCATAATACCCCTGCAAACACACATGTACTGGCATGCACCTACAAGCATCACCGGACAGTCCAACCAGGCAGAGCCTCTGGGGGGCGGGGGGGGGGGGGGGGGGGGGGGGGGGGGTCAGTTGGGGTGGTAAGTGAACGTCCTTCATAAGCAATAAAGCGCCTCAGTGCTCCCCTCTGTAAAGTTCCCCAGCCTGCTTCAAGACATTTCCTACTTAGTTCATACAAAACAATATAATCAGTGTGAAATAAAAACAAATAATACCGGCAAAAACAGAAGGCTGGCGCTAATGAAATGTTTTCCATTTTTGAGTGCGCCATTGTGATATTGGGTCTTGAAGCCTGAAGCTGTTTTATTATCTTGTGGTTGTGTTGTGGAGAGAGATAGGAATAATAAATCACGTTGTAGCGTAGCGTTCTTCTGTCCCTGGCAGCAGATGGCTCTCTCTCTCTCTCTCTCTGTGTACATGTGACTGCATGACTGTGTCAGACAACGTATGTGAGTGTGTGTCTCTCTCTCTCTAATGGGGCTTGTTCAAGTCTATGCACTGTACACACCCAACTCTCTGAGGCTCTGTCTGTCGTGTGCGTGTGTAAGCGCGCCCTAGCTACTGAGAAGCACAGTGCCTGACACAGATACAGGCTGACAGCTGAAGCCGGGGCACTGAGGAGTGAGCATCCATCCACTTGTTTATATCCTTGTCCGTCTCTCCTTCACCCTGTCTGGGCCCAGGGCTGGCCCATCCTCAGGCAGAACCCATGGGTGAGGGGGTGGCTCAGTACTGCTAGTCCACCAGTCAGGGGCAGCAGGGCACACGCACACCATCGCGCACACACCATCGCGCACACACCATCGCGCACACACCATCGCGCACACACCATCGCGCACACACCATCGCGCACACACCATCGCGCACACACCATCGCGCACACACCATCGCGCACACACCATCGCGCACACACCATCGCGCACACACCATCGCGCACACACACGCACACACACGCACACACACGCACACACACGCACACGTCAGCCCACAGTACGCACATGCAAGCCCACAGCGCACACACACCAGCCCACAGCAAACACCAGCCCAGAGCCCACAGCACAGACACACACACCAGCCCACAGCGCGCGCGCGCGCACACACACACACACACACACACACACACACACACACACACACACACACACACGAGGAGTTGGGGAGAGGGGGTGGTCATGGAGGTAGAGGTGAGAATTATAACATTTTGAGAGACCCAACAAGAGGGAAATTCAAGGAAGGAGAGAGGAGGGCAGAGTGAGGGAGTGAGACAGGAATAAACACATACTGAGTGAAAGGAAGAGAGAGAGGAGACAGACATGCCCTGAGCCTCTTCACGAAGAGGGACGGGGTGCAAAACAAACCACAGTGACATTTACAAGAAAAGCAAAAAGCCAAGACAGAAACGGCAGCAGCTTTCCTGCCAGACGGAGACTCCATCACAATCCCTCACGTCCTCCCCCTTCCTCTCGGTCTCCTCAGCTCCCTTCATTAGTCCACATCTGCCCTTGGCCCCTTCAGTTAAATGACTGTGGTCACCCTCTCTCCAGCAGTTAGGTTGCTATTGATTTTCAAGGGGCTTCAGCAGCAGTTACTATAAACAAGTGGGGATGAGTCCTTGGGGAGCGAAGTCATGCACTAACCCAATACATGTGGTGGACACTGTTCTACATCCAGGAACACAGGTCCGGTGATCTCCGTGATCCTAAAGGGTAAAGCCACCGGACCCTAAACACAAAATGGCTGCTGGAACGAGGTAACATGGCAAAGCAGAGCTGCTTAAATATATCTGTTCGATTTTGGTATGGCACCTTCGTGTTATGAGTTATGTTGATTTTGTCTTCAAATATGAACTGTAAACATCCTCTGCATTTAGGTTATTTTACCTGGCCCATGTCTTCAGCTCTGACAGGGTCATGCTCCGCCCCCTCCTCAGCTGCACCACTGCAGTCACTTTCTGTCCCCAGGTGGCATCCGGAGCACCAATCACAGCCACATCTAAGAGGGTCAAGGGTCACCACACATGGGCATTATAATAACACCCTGAAATAAGACACATTGAAAGACATTCCAACCTGAGAATAAATGTTGTTTGAATCCAAACAGTTCAAATCTAGGCCAAGCACTACTGTATTGTCCTATATCTTTGCTCCATTTAGAGGGTGTACCAGTCACAAGTTTGGACACACTCATTCAAGGGTATTTCTTTATTTTTAGTATTTTCCAATTTCTGTTTTAGACAGAGAGATAGATAGATACAAAGATAATAGAAAGACATAAAACTATGAAATAGCACATATGTAATCATTTAGAACTTAAACATTTTGTTAAATAAATTAAAATAGATTTCACAATTTTAGGTACTTCAAAGTAGCCACCCTTTGCCTTTATGACAGCTTTGCACACTCCTGGCATTCTCTCAACCAGCATCATGAAGTAGACACCTGAAATGCCTTTTCAACAGTCTTGAAGGAGTACCCACATATGCTGAGCACTTGTTGGCTACTTTTCTTTCACTCTGCGGACCAGCTCATACGAAACCATCTCAACTGGGTTAAAGTGGGGTGATTGTGGAGGCCAGGTCATCTGATGCAACACTCCATCACTCTTGGTCAAATAGCCCTCACACAGCTTGGAGGTGTGTTTTGGGTGCTTGATGGTGGGAACCACACATGCGACGATCATCAGTTATACACTCTGTTTCTCACAAAGACATGGCGGTTGTTATCAAAAACTTGACTCATCAGACCAAAGGACAAAAGTGTCAATTTCCTTATATTTCTTGGCCCAAGCAAGTATCTTCTTTTCATTGGTGTCCTTCAGTAATTTATTTTCAGCTGTTTACCATAAAGACCCGATACACGCTGTCTCCTCTGAACAGTTGATGTTGATATGTGTCTGTTACTTGAACTCTGTGAAGTATTTATTTGGGCTGGAATCACTTGTGCAGTTAAATGCCGATTTCTGAGGCTGGTAACTCTAATGAACTTATCCCCCTCACATAGATAACTCTGGGCCTTCTTTTTCTCGATTGACTGACCTTAATGGCTTAAAGTAATGATGGGCTGCCATTTCTCTTTGCTTCTTTGAGCTGTGCTTGCCTTATATGGACTACCACCCTACAGATGTAATGATGGTATTCTGTAAACCAATCCTACCTCAACACAACCAATGGCTCAGAGGCTTTAAGGACAGAAACTCCACAAATCCAAGTTTTAACGAGACACATCCGTTCATTAAAATGCATTTCAGGTGATTACCTAATGAAAGTTGTTCAGATAAGTGAGTGATGAGAGTGAGAATTTACTAAATTAAATGTATTTCTGATCTGTTTAACATTGTTTTGGTGACTACTTTATTCCATTAGTGTAATTTCATAAATTGTATGTCTTCACTATTATTCTACAATGTGGAAAATAGTAAAACTTAAGAAATAACCTTGAATGTGTAGGTGTGTCCAAACTTCTGCACCTATGATGTCAGGGTGGGCTAGCAAGGGTTAACCCATACTGTCCTATATCCCAGACCCATACAGAGGGTGTACATAGCTATGATGTCAGGATGGGCTAGCAGGGGTTAACCCATACTGTCCTATATCCCAGACCCATACAGAGGGTGTACATACCTATGATGTCAGGGTGGGCAAGCAGGGGTTAACCCATACTGTCCTATATCCCAGACCCATACAGAGGGTGTACATACCTATGATGTCAGGGTGGGCTAGCAGGGGTTAACCCATACTGTCCTATATCCCAGACCCATACAGAGGGTGTACATACCTATGATGTCAGGGTGGGCTAGCAGGGGTTAACCCATACTGTCCTACATCCCAGAACCATACAGAGGGTGTACATACCTATGATGTCAGGATGGGATAGTAGGTGGCGCTCCACCTCCAGAGCGCTGATCTTGTAGCCACCACTCTTTATGATGTCCACAGAGGTGCGGCCCATGATCCAGTACACTCCATCCTTGTAGACAGCTGTGTCCCCTACGGGACACCGTACAAACACACAGAGACCTGGGTCAGCTACGAGAAACACGGCAAGACAAGTCACGGCTAAACAACACCTGCTTGTCCTTGTCTATCAGAGGTACTATATCTTCCATGCGAATATACTACAGAGTTCAACACCGCTCCCTCCGGCCTGTCATACCTGCCAGATTGTAATACAGATTGCCTGTGTGTGTGTGTGTGTGGGTAGAGAAGGTGGAGAGGCTGGTTGGTATAATGAAGCAGACCTGCTCAGAGTGGGGGAGAGACCGCCCTACACAGTAAACACAGCAAGCCCGGTCCAGAGCGGAGCATAGCCACTGAGACTGGGAGCTCCACCAATCAGCATGCAATATCCCGGACACTGCAGGCACGTGGGAGAACACACCCAAGGTGGCAGATGCATTCCCCCCACCTACCTAATAATATGGAGTATTAACCTGCCCTGCCTCTATCTCCCGGGCTGGCGGGGGGTTGTGGGGGGGGGGGGCTGCTCAGCTGGAGTTCCTCTTAATTACCTCCTCAGCCACACCACTGATCAGAAGCACAGCACCATCAACACCAAGACTCTGGTGCGCCGGGCTGTCTCAGTGGCAACACATGAGCCTGAACTAGTAGAATAACGAGGTAAAGAAAAACAGAAAACAAGCACGCCGCACACACCCACGCACACGCACGCACACAGACAGACGCACACAGAACTGTTCTTGTACGCTAGGTTCAGTTTGCCCCCAGTGGAACTTGGCTAGACTAAGCTAATGTCCTTAAAAAAAGATTTTTGTTTAAAATAAAATGACACTCCTGCAACAACATAGCCCACAACAATTCAACAAAATAGTTTGACTTCATCTAACATATATCAAGGGATCTTACATTTAAAGGGATAGGTCACCCAAATAACAAAATATTAAGTTTGCAGGCATTATTTTCAAATGCTAGCATTTTAGCATTTGTGGCACATATCCTATCCAAGTCCAGAGACCTAAGGTATAAAAGCATTTTTTGCACATCATATCAAATTGTACCTGTAATTGATTGTATGCCTCAACAAAAGCCCTTATACAGCTCTGGAAAAAAATTAAAAGACCACTGCACCTTTTTCTTTCCTTTCCAAAAAAGTTGAAAAGGAAAGTTTTGAGTGAGGAACTGAAGCATTCAATTTGCAGTGGTCTCTAAATTTTAACCCTTCTGTTCCTCACTCAGAACCTCCCTTTTCAACTCAGTTGGTACATGATGGGTACCGTTACTTGAACGGGCCTTCGTTGTGCTTTGCAATACATTTAGATGACTGGGGTATAATGCACAAAAAATGCTAATACAGGCCTTCTTACTGCTTACACGGTAAGGACACCAATGTAACATTTTATGATTTGGATGAAGGAGGACTTGATCACTATTTCTGGATGACAAACATTGAATCAAATAATAAAGAGATTATAATAATAAGTTCCAACTCCTACTTGGAGCAGTACTGTTGACCAATCACAGATGAGGGCTGCCGACTTTAGTTAAGACAAACTAGCGTTTCTGAAGGAAAAAGGTTTTACGGTACATGAACAGCTGGATAAACATGCACTCTAAAACTCCCACCTGAGACGGAGCTGACATCCACCTGACACCTCATCACAAAATAACACCTCTCTCGGTGAGAACATCCCTCCTATCAGTCCGACAGGCTCAAGGCTGGGGGGGGGGGCACGGCAGAACACTGAGTGACCGATTGAACTCATACACCTTATGGTGGGACCACAGGGGGGTAGGGGCGTTAGTGTTTGTGGGAGGTCGGTGGGGACCAAAAATAATAAAACAAGGAAAGGTTGACCTTGTGGGGCAATGTCACCAGTGCCCATGAAGAAAAAGACTATGTTCAGGGTTAGGGAAACTAGGACACTAACAGGTGGGATAGTAAAAGGTGTGTGTGTGTAAGGCAGGCAGGCAGGCAGCAGTTGGGCTGGATCAGCCAAGTGTGGGGGCTGGTTATTGAGAGTGAGTGCTCAACTGAGGCTGGAGGTGGGTGGTTATAAGGAGGGGAACTGGGTCATTGTGAGAGAGGGAACCAGGGAGAGGGAGGGTGAAGAGGAGATGGGAGCCCTGCTGGATCAGCGGAGGCAGGGATTGGTAAAGGACCGGGGCGATGGGGTGTACAGGCGGATGTATTGGGAGTGTACTTGGGGTTGGCGTGGGCGTGCGGGTATGTACCGTGGTGTACGTATCAGGCTGGCAGAGGGTGACGGAGGGCAAGCGCAGTAGGTGATGCATCTACAAGGTCACCCCCCCCCCCCCCCCCCCCCACATCACCATCAGTAGAAATCCACAGATCAACAGCGTCACCTTCTGGTCTCCAACCACAGAGTCTTCACCACGATCATCATTACATGAACAGCAACCTCGCCGTCCTATATGCTGTAGATAAAGACTTCAGCCAGCCACACAGCACACATCCAAACCAGTCCAGTCCCCGTCTCTCCTCCTCTCCTCTGATCACTCAGCCACTCCATCATCTCCACCTCCCAAAACACATTCACCCGTCCTCTCGCCTCCACGTCCCTCCATCCATCCTGCCTCTTTCAGTATGGTGTCGTCTCCGTCCCCTCCCTCCTTTCAACGCCGTCTCTCCCTCTCCTCTCCTCTCCTCCACCATCGAGCCCAGAGCCAGACGTCAATAGAGGGGCCCATCTGTTCCCATACATCACGCACTTCATTTCAGTTTATTAGCCGGGATAAATCATAAATATTTCATTATACATCACGGGCGGCTGTCGCGGGGACGGCGCAATTTATCACCGCTGCCCTCTCTCCCGGCTCCGCGCCGGAGCAATAAGCTTTCCAGTCTATTAAACAAGATTGATACAGTGTGTAAATTTAGATATTGGGAATTTCTTCACAGACCACTGCTCTACGCTGATAGGCAGGGCAACGGAGCGGGGGGGGGGGGTTTGGCAGGGGAACTGGATGGGTGTTAACACCAGTAATAGTGTATTTACAGTTTTCCCTTTACTTGCCTTCGGTTTTAGGGGAGAAAAACCCAAAAGCCAGGAATAATTTAGTCACAGGCGTGTAGCCCCGTTCTCATGTAAATACAAAGGAGAATGAGAACATGTTTTACATGACTACAGATAAGCGGCTGGCGGAGGGGGAATATATATGCATAGCTTTTCACTTCACCCCCCTTAACCGCTCCGTGATGGCTGAGGGGAGAGCGGTGTAGTCTGACACGCCAGGCAGATGCATTGCCAGCGCCCAGCGCAGTCCAACGCTCTTCAGCTGACTTTGAGATGGTGGCGATGGCTGGGGCGACCCCTGCGTCTTTGAAGAGCTGGAAAATGCAAGAGACTTCAGTCTGTTTGTAGCGAGGGCCTGCGGGGATCCTGATTGGAGAACACACTGACAGAAGTGGAGAGGGGGAGGCGTTGGGAAGTGTGTTACCAGGGCGCTGAGAAGAACACTCCGTGATCCGGCGTCTCTGTGTCTGTACGGTTGAAGCGGTGGCGGCCAAGGAGAGGGAGAGATATGGACGAGTGGCTTTCTTCATTAAAACGATAAGAAGCCTAATTGCGCTGGGCTTTCATCCCCGTCTTAGGCATTAAAGAAAACGATGGAGGGCAGAGAAGAAAATAAAAGAGCTGTGAAGTGAGGAAAGAATAAAGCAGGATGTACGACAGAGATGGGGTGCAGAGAAAGTTCCGGACTCCGTCCGGCTTGAGGACACAGTGGATCTGCTACTGGGGCTGAGTGTGCAGTGACATGTCGTCCCTGTTCCCTCGGACACCCGCCCCCTCCCCCGGCCCCAAAGACATTCTCAAGTCTCTCTGTACTCTAAGGCGGTCAAGTGGCAGCCAGCCCCACATCAGGGACACGGAGACACTGTGGCCCTGGGCTGCCTCACTGCAAAGGTTCCGCTATGCGAGGTATTGGTGTGAGTGGAGGGAGGGGGGGGGGGGGTCGAGGGGGGGGTTCCGCAAAGGGCAGAGTGAGACAGATCACGAAAGACCAGGATCTACGTCACTCACACTACTGTTAGCTCCAGGCGCCGCTGCTCCAGAGGGCGGAAACATGCCCGGCCAAGTTTAAGGACACCGCGGATATATCCGCCGTCAAGCACGCCACCTCAGACAAGACGCCGCCATCTGACTCGGTATCGTGGCAACGGAGATAGGCTGGCATCCGTGTTATTCTCTGTGACAACATAAAATATCACAGTAAGAGCAGAGAGTCTAATCTGAGCTGGAGACGTGGGGGGTCTGCAACTCTGTTCATCAGCCACCTCTCTTTAAGAACAATAGTCAACACAAAGAGCAGACATGAATATTAATGCCAACATTAAACGCAGGCGGCTAAATGGAACAGTTAATGAGGATGAATAACAGACAACCGCTGACAAAAATCACCAGCTCTGATGTTATTTATCATCCTTAACTTTTGTCACAGCTCCTTTTTGCGTAATTAATATTGTACAAGAAAGCGGTTTCTCACTTGGATGAGTGATCTAATTTGTTTAATACAATGCAATTAAAGGGAGAGAATTGCTTTATGGTAATGTCGCTGATTATGTAGCCGCCGGTTGCCTCTCGTCTTGGTGAGATAGCGAGCAAACTTGACGATTGATAACCTCTCCAGGAGATCTGGCGTGTACTTAAACTACTTGACTACAGCACTGAGCCGGTACAAAGACCTGGCAGAGATCAAGACGGCATCCCAGGACGGTGACGCTAGTAGGCCTCACCGTTAACCAGAAGAACCCCCGGCCCTGTCAATCAATGTCTAGAATGACTTGCACTACAGCAGGTTCCATTCATTTCAGCCTTTAATTACACAGAGTGAAACATGGAAACGCCCTGCGCCGTGTTTCATGAGCCCAAAAGTGAGCATTTTTCTCATTTGCAAATAAAATCCATCCGCCTAACAGGTGTGGCATATCAAGAAGCTGATTGAACACCATGTACCTTGTGCTGAGGACAATAAAAGGCTACTCTGAAATATTCAGTTTTGTCACAAAGTACAATGCCGCCTACTGCCTGCAGGAATGCCAACCAGAACTGTTGCTAGATAATTGAATAGTGATTTCTCTACCATAAGCCTCTCCGAATTTGTATTAGAGAGTTTGGCTTTATATCCAACCTGCCTCAAAAATGCAGAACACATGTAACCATCATTTCTGCAGAAACTGACAGAAAAGGGAAGCTCATCTGACCCTCACCAGATGCTCAAGTCAAACCTACAGATTAGGTCCCAACAAATTTACTTCAGTATAATGATTTCCTTTCATGAATTGCCATTACAGTACCTATTGTTCAACGTGCAGACACAAGTCCAGAAGGATGTGAATTGGAATACCAGTAGGACAGGATGGAGAGCCGCAGGCTGCATACGTGAACACCTTGATGGGAATGTGTCATTGGATGGGATGTGTGGCTTAACGGTAGAGGAAATGGAACAGGTGGAGCCTGGGAGGTAGAGTCGTGACAGGAATGCCACATTGGATGGGCACAGCTCTGTGACCGGAGGTGAAATGTGACACTGGGGAGGGATAGAGAGAGAAGGAGCGGAGGGGAGACACGTGACAGAGGAGAACCCAGCTGGGAGCAATGGAGCAATGCTCAAATCACTTGTGATGGCTGGCTGGGTGTCTTTCAGTCTGTCTGTGCATGCTCGTCCGTCTGTTCCCTGCAGAACAGAAGCACCCCAAGCAACAACCAACAAAAAGAAGAACCACACAACCAAAGAAGGGGTAAACACCACCCCCATCCCAGAACACATCGTGCTTAACCGGCTCTAGGCGTGTCTATGGTAACGTCACGGTAATGAGAAGAGTTCTGCCACGGGTTCTCCTCCCTGACCTGAGCTAGAAGAGGATAGGGCTCAAGCGCTGCAGACGAGGAGCTCAGGTGACTCCCCTCACCCTGGTTAACACCCCCCCCCCTCCAGTGGCCTGCACATCCAGCAGCCAGGCTGCCCAGTTATTTACGAGCACAGCCAAGCTAATGTGCAGTCCCCGAACAGTGCTTACCCGAGCACGGGCAACTTTTAGGATGCCTCCATTATTCATAAGTACGTGCGCGCAGCATTTGGAAAACCGCTAATGCTTTCCCTCCCAGCCGTCTTTATTTATTTATATATTTATTTATTGTTTTTCACTGCATAATCCATTCAGGGTGAAAAAGTGAACTGTCCTTCTAGAGCGCCGGAGACCAGCTGAACCCCTCTCTCTCTCTCCTTCTCTCTCTCTCTGTTCGCTTCTACCTCTCTACCTCTCTCCAGCATTCTGCGTGCAGCAACGCCGTTAATAAAACTAATGGTCTTGTTTACATGGGCCAGTTTCAAGGGCTGGACTGGCGCTACGGTGAAACGTTATTAGTAATAGCCTAACCACACAGGCAGGCCGCCTGCACGAACACCATCCGCACAACACACCCCACCGCAACAGTCAATACTTTATGGAGCGTATCCAAGAAAATCATCCCTCCACAACAGTGGCTATGAGTTTGTGACCACGTCGGACAGTGGCATCATCCCTCCCCATGTCAGCGCGTCTGTGTTCGTGTGTCGGCGCGCTTGAAATGGTCAAGTGATGTTACCCTACTGAAAGTGTGCACAGCCCATTCTCATGGAGGGAAGACTGATGTTATGGGGTGTATGGGGGTTGTATTGGTAAGACTGATGTTATGGGGTGTATGGGGGTTGTATTGGTAAGACTGATGTTATGGGGTGTATGGGGGTTGTATTGGTAAGACTGATGTTATGGGGTGTATGGGGGTTGTATTGGTAAGACTGATGTTATGGGGTGTATGGGGGTTGTATTGGTAAGAGGGATGTTATGGGGTGTATGGGGGTTGTATTGGTAAGACTGATGTTATGGGGTGTATGGGGGGTTGTATTGGTAAGACTGATGTTATGGGGTGTATGGGGGTTGTATTGGTAAGAGGGATGTTATGGGGTGTACAGGGGTTGTATTGGTAAGACTGATGTTATGGGGTGTATGGGGGTTGTATTGGTAAGAGGGATGTTATGGGGTGTATGGGGGTTGTATTGGTAAGAGGGATGTTATGGGGTGTATGGGGGTTGTATTGGTAAGAGGGATGTTATGGGGTGTATGGGGGTTGTATTGGTAAGAGGGATGTTAAGGGGTGTATGGGGGTTGTATTGGTAAGACTGATGTTATGGGGTGTATGGGGGTTGTATTGGTAAGACTGATGTTATGGGGTGTATGGGGGTTGTATTGGTAAGACTGATGTTAAGGGGTGTATGGGGGTTGTATTGGTAAGACTGATGTTAAGGGGTGTATGGGGGTTGTATTGGTAAGACTGATGTTAAGGGGTGTATGGGGGTTGTATTGGTAAGACTGATGTTATGGGGTGTATGGGGGTTGTATTGGTAAGACTGATGTTATGGGGTGTATGGGGGTTGTATTGGTAAGACTGATGTTATGGGGTGTATGGGGGTTGTATTGGTAAGACTGATGTTATGGGGTGTATGGGGGTTGTATTGGTAAGAGGGATGTTATGGGGTGTATGGGGGTTGTATTGGTAAGACTGATGTTATGGGGTGTATGGGGGTTGTATTGGTAAGACTGATGTTATGGGGTGTATGGGGGTTGTATTGGTAAGACTGATGTTATGGGGTGTATGGGGGTTGTATTGGTAAGAGGGATGTTATGGGGTGTATGGTGGTTGTATTGGTAAGAGGGATGTTATGGGGTGTATGGGGGTTGTATTGGTAAGAGGGATGTTATGGGGTGTATGGGGGTTGTATTGGTAAGAGGGATGTTATGGGGTGTATGGGGGGTGTATTGGTAAGAGGGATGTTATGGGGTGTATGGGGGTTGTATTGGTAAGACTGATATTATGGGGTGTATGGGGGTTGTATTGGTAAGATTGATTATTAGATGGTCCAGCCCACTGGAACAACCAGGAGGTATACTTGGAGTCCCCCGTTCAGTTAAGGAGACTGACACCCGCTCTGCCTCTCGCCTCGCTAGGTCATCCAGCCAACACCGATAGCTGAACGGGAGGATGTTGAAAAGCAGGAGGAGATTGGACAAAAGGCGGGCGAGTGAGGCAGTTGACAAAAAGAGAAGTGAGGAAAATCAATGGGAACAAGTGTGGTGTGGAGATGGGCGCAAAGTGAGCACTCAGGAGAGGGTGACAGCTTACCCAATAGAGGTGCCAATCACGCCACAACCCAGACACACATACACAATTAAAGACAGAGGCAGCCAAACAGGGACCATATTGATCCTCCCCATTCTCCGTTCTCCCTCCTTCTCTTCAGCCCCATCATCACTTTCCTCTGTCTCTCTTTTTCACATATTTCACACACACACACACACACAAACACACACACAAACACACAAACTCAAATTGAAGAAAAGGAGGATCGGGTTAAGAGGCGAGATGCTGGGACAACAGTTAGTTCAGGTGAGAGGAAGAGAGGGAGGGAAGGAGGTGTTAGCTGGAGAAGTGTTAGGAGGAGGGCAGGAAGAGGAGCAGGTGTGAGAGTGAAAAGGCTGCAGATGTGAGAGGTGCATCGGGTGGCAGAGGAGAGTGTCCGGCCACGACGCCATGCCTTCACACCTGCAGAGCGCGGCTTCTGGCGCCGTGACAACGGGAGAACCGCTAAACGCAGAACACCAGTGGACAGACTGACACAGCATTAAGGCTGGACGTTTACCCAGGTGCCCTGTGCCCATGTTCAACCTGACGGACCGGAAGTGTTTGTGACGGGCCGCCGTCAGACAGGAGACTCCTAACAGCGTGGTGGGGGGGGGGGGGGCTGCAGTGTATCTGCCTATGGGGCTGTTAGAGGCAGGGTCACTATGGCAGGCAGGATGCTTGAGGGGTGTGTGTGTGTGAGCAGACGGGCGGGTGGGCAGACAGAGCGCTTGGCAAAAGCAATTGCTGGCTTGGGGACTGGCTGGCTGGCTGGTCTGTCTGCTGGGAGCTGATTGCGCTGGCTGTCATTACCCAGCCAGTGGGTCTAATGGAGTGTGACAGCAGCGTGCTGTGCACTGGAACTCTGTCCTTCCTTAAAGCCAATTAAACCTACTACACCCAGCCAGCTAACTCCCCCTCTACCCCTCCACATCCCCATCTCTCCCTCATCCTCACCCCATCCTTCTCTCATTCACCCTGTCTTTCCCTCACTCCATTTCTCTCTCTCTCTCTCTCTCTCTCTCTCTCTCCACCACTCTCTTTACATAGACGCTGTTGTAATTCCCCCCCCCAATTAGGAGGTATGCTGTGCACCTCTCTCTGTTTATCCCAATTCTAGAGCATGGCTCCTTGGGGGAACGTGCTGGGCCAGAGAGGGCCTAGTCTGCCTCTGCACCACTGACAGCTCTGCTCCCCAACATAACCCACAGAGGAGTCACAACCACTTAGAGAGGAGAAATGCCTCCCAGCACCAAAAACACACATTCTCCATTTATCACGAGCCGCTCACCAGAGGGGAGCGAGACGCTGTCTCCCCTAAACGTTTAAATACGGTTCCTGGAGAAGGAGAGGGCGTCTCGGCCATTCATCTGGGGTGTTTGTGGAAGACAGAAGACGTTGACGAGGAAGAGGGTGAACGTTAACCCTGGATGTGACAGATCCGCCAAATACTGACCGGTCAACGATATATCGGTCTTCTCACGGTATCGTAACACCAGCTGGTTTGTTAGGTGATGGTCACCTTGTGGTCGCAGGTAATAGACCATGAAATGTGCGTGGTCCTGACAGAGACGGGTTAAGCACCTGTTTTGAACCACCCTTCTTCGGTGAATGCCTCTCTGGTGGCGTCAGGTTTGTTCCAGTACTCGGCGAAGACCTGGTCTCCTCGCACCAACAGTTCTCCCTCTTTCCCCTCCAGCCCTGGACACACCTGAAGACAGACAGACACGCACAGTGGGATGAGTCAGTCCGACAGGGCTGTGGATAATTTACCCAGAACATGAATGTGCTCATCATGGGGGTCCTCTGCCAATCGTTGGGAGAAACAGTCTCGAAGCACTGATTACCTGGGTTTCTCTACTGTTGCCCTCGGCGATGGTGGTGTGGATGGCATTCGTCATGGCAATGCGAACCTCTACGCCTACAAGAGGGACACCAACTGCACCTGCACAGATGCAAGCTCAAACACTTAATACCTCTCACAACTAATAGCAGCGGTTCTGACCTAAACCATGTTCAAACCCCAAATATTTCCATCAACAAGAAAACAAAAAACGGTGATTTAGTGGCTATACTTGTCCTATGTACACACTCCATGGGAAACAGAGTGATTAGCCCTAACGAGGGCCTCCGGATAAGAATACCGTTGTATATCCCAGACTTCTCTCTCTTTTGTCCCTCTCTGTATTTGTGTCTGTCTTCTGTGTCTCTCTCTCACCTGTCTCTTCGTCTCAACTGAATAGGTGTGTTATATTAACATGAATGGGATGGTTGCCACAATTGCTAAACAATGATGTTTAGGAAGCAATAAGAATAGAGTATCAACAAAAAAGTTAAGTAACAAGGAAAGACATACCAAACAAAGAAAACAAAATAGTCAACAAATCAGAAATGAAACGTACAGGCCAGAATTAGCTACCACACCCCACTTAAAATGACATTCATTACACTTACTGTATACAATGATGAGTGGATGTTTGGAAGAACCTTTACCATATTTTGTATTGTATACATCTATTTTGCATTGTGTACTACTGAGCTTTTTCGTTTCTTTATTTACATTTATACATTCATACTAATCAAGGCCGTAATTACAATATTGGGGGGACACATCCCCGGCAATATTCAAATTTGCTCAAAATGTCCCCCCTAATATATTGATATCTAAATAATATTTATATTATAAATAAACAAAAATGCGCTATGCTACGACAGGCTACACCGCCGTCTAAAAATAATCATTAGCAAATGTAAACATAATCATAACTAAACTTAACAAACAGCTGTAATTATTACTATCGGTTCTAGTTGTACGGTTTAGGGCAGTTCTGCTTGTGGGTTGTCCAAGCGCTGTTGCCGGTAGGTACAATCAATGTCAAGCATTGTACGCTCCCTCTATTTCATTAGGATACTTTCAAATGTTTAAAAAGAGGTGGAAAACTAGAATGTAATAAAAGTGTTACGTAGGCTATCTTCCTGTCAATTGAGTTTTAGCATTAACACATCATTTTTGCCTGAACTGTAATTGTGGAAATAAATAATACTGTAGCGACCTTGGTAGGGCCGCTACTCGCCCCTCCAAATGGGACATCCCTGTTTGGAGCAGTGGGTGCCCGCCTGGGGAGCCGAAGGTCGCGGGTTCGAGACACTGCCCTGCCAGACGCTACATTGGTGTCAGAAGTGGGATTGGCCCAGATGGCCATCGGAGAGGCGTGTCTCTGTGTAGTATACTGGATAGCTGTATTTGCTTATGAGTGTTTGTTTGATTGAAGTGCAAGCAATTTTATTAGTCAGCTTTCATTTACAGTGAGTGTCATCATGAGCAAGAGGAAGGGTGGCAGTGACATTCTTCAGTTTTTTGGGCAGCCTCAGAAAAGAAAAGTAAGCTGAAGGTGAGAAAGTGAGTACCTAGTAAGGAGTACCAGAGTAAGGTGATAGACTAAGTAAACAACAGCACAAGAGGTGAGTCAATGTTTGATATAATAATCATTGCCATTCATATCAGAGATGGTTAGTGATCCATCATGGTAAGAAACACCACTTGTTTTCATGTTCACTCTGGTGCGTTCAGAGTAAAGAGAGGGAGAGAGAGAGAGCATGAAGATGCCAACAGGGCAGGGAGAGCAGGTGACATGGTGAGTGAGAAAAGGAGCAAATATTGAGGACCACCCTGATATCGCCATGTTGGTGTTGTTCCAACAACATCATAATTAATGTTGGCTCAACTGAGGTTAGGTTTAGACACAGGTACCAATGAGGTGAGGTTTACGCACAGGTGCCACTGACGTTAGGTTTAGTCACAGGTATCTCTGAGGTTTGGTTTAGGTCAAAGGGTGGGGGGCAGGGGAATATTCTGTCTTTGGACTGGGGTAACCAACTAACTACAGGTCAGTTGCAATGATGGTCCTGGCGCAACATTAATTATGATGTTGTAGGAACAACAACACGGCAGCATCAGATTGTGTGAATATTTATGGTTAAGAGTTATAAATATTCTAAAAAATGTTGAATGTTTTTCTCGGGGGGATCCCCCAGCCTTTAACATACAGTTTCTTTCTGGGCAAAAGCATGTGAACCTCTAGATCAGCTCAACAAACAATTAAAAAGTTGTGAAATGCTTAGTATTGTGAAAAACATTTGCACATTTGCTCTCGATTTCAATAATTCCCAATTTCATCAAAAAAGTGTTGAAAGTGAAAAACGTAGTTGTAGTACTGTTCATAGGTGTGTTGATTTTTATCACAACTACAGAATGAAGAATGAAGAAGCTAACATGAATGAGAAATTAAGCTAACATGAACAGGTAGTCAACATTCTGTTGTTTGGTGTCAACATTCTGTCCTAGATTTGGAGCCACTAACATCAGTCTGCTTTCATTTTGATGTGCAGCTGACAGAGCAGTAAAGTTACAGTCATGTCAAAAAATTAGGACACCCTATGAAAACATATTTAGACATATGGATATTTATTATCAATTTAAACAATACTGAGAGATTCAAGTAATATAACTAAACAGGTAAAACTGAAGGAAATGCTTTTTAAAACATTCTGTAAAATGTAATAGAATAAACATTTCTGGTAAGGAATAAATTAGGACACCTCCACATTTTGTCCCACTTAAAATGGCTGAAATCACACACAGGTGTATCACGTCAGGTGCACATGATTATAACACTGTTACTCAGCATTTTGAAGGAGACTTGCCCTATTTAAACCTCAGACATTCAGTTTGGTGTGCTTCTGACTGTTCATGTGAGAGTGAACACCATGGTGAGATCGAAAGACCTGTCTGAGGCCTTCAGAAAGAAGATTGTTGCAGCTTATGAGTCTGGTAAGGAATTTAAAAAGATCTCAAGAGTTTTAAATCAGCCATTCCACTGTCCGGAAAATAGTGTACAAGTGGAGGACATTCAAAACAACTGTCAACATGCCCAGGTCTGGCCGTCCAAGCAAGCTCACCCCGAGAGTAGACCGCAAGATGCTAAAATAAGTCTCTAAAACCCCTAAAATGTAATCACGGGACCTACAGCAGGCTCTGGCAACCGTTGATGTGAAAGGGCATGCCTCTACAATCAGAAAGAGTCTGCACAAGTTTAATCTTCATGGGAGGTGTGCAAGGAGGAAACCTTTACGCTCCAAGAGAAACACTAAGGCCAGACTGAAGTTTGCCAGAGAGAACGTAGACAAAGAACAGGACTTCTGGAATAATGTTCTTTGGACAGATGAGTCTAAAATTTTATTATTTGGACACCAGAACAGAGGACATGTTTGGTGCACACTAAATACAGTGTTCCAGGAAAATAAATTCATACCAACTTTGAAGCATGGAGGTGGAAGTGTCATGGTTTGGGGATGCTTTGCTGCAGCAGGACCTGGCCAGCTCACTATCATAGAATCCATCATTAATTCTACAGTGTATCAGAGGGTGCTTCAGCAACAAGTGAGACCATCTGTAAGAAAATTAAAGCTAAAGCGGAACTGGACCCTGCAACATGACAATGACCCTAAACATACCAGTAAATCCACCAAGGACTGACTGAAAACTAAGAAATGGAGAGTCCTGGAATGGCCCAGTCAAAGCCCAGATCTTAATCCCATTGAGATGCTGTGGGGTGACTTGAAACGGGCTGTACATGCAAGAAACCCCTCAAACATCACACAGGTTAAAGCATTCTACATTGATGAGTGGGGAAACTTTCCTCAGACCGATGTCAGAGACTGGTAGAGAGGTAACACTAGGTATTAGGGGGTAACACTAGGTATTAGGGGGTAACACTAGGTATTAGGGGGTAAATCTAGGTATTAGGGGGTAGGGTGTCCTACCTTTTTCCTCAGTTAGAATATGCATTTATGTTGATGTTTTTAGTTTAATGAGTAAAACAATGTTATTTTTTGCTGTTTACCTGCAATTAGATCACTTTCTTTTCCAAAGATGAATAAAACAAGATGAGACATCGATGTGTGAACATTTCTTAATGAATAACTGAATATTTAATGGGGTGTCTGAATTTCTTCACATGACTGTACATTCCTGCAGACTTACATACACTCACCTAAAGGATTATTAGGAACACCATACTAATACTGTGTTTGACCCCCTTTCACCTTCAGAACTGCCTTAATTCTACGTGCCATTGATTCAACAAGGTGCTGAAAGCATTCTTTAGAAATGTTGGCCCATATTGATAGGATAGCATTTTGCAGTTGATGGAGATTTGTGGGATGCACATCCAGGGCACGAAGCTCCCATTCTACCACATCCCAAAGATGCTCTATTGGGTTGAGATCTGGTGACTGTGGGGGCCATTTCAGTACAGTGAACTCATTGTCATGTTCAAGAAACCAATTTGAAATGATTTGAGCTTTGTGACATGGTGCATTATCCTGCTGGAAGTAGCAGAGGATGGGTACATGGTGGTCATAAAGGGATGGACATGGTCAGAAACAATGCTCAGGTAGGCCATGGCATTTAAACGATGCCCAATTGGCACTAAGTGTGCCAAGAAAACATCCCCCACACCATTACACCACCACCACCAGCCTGCACAGTGGTAACAAGGCATGATGGATCCATGTTCTCATTCTGTTTACGCCAAATTCTGACTCCACCATCTGAATGTCTCAACAGAAATCGAGACTCATCAGACCAGGCAACATTCTTCCAGTCTTCAACTGTCCAATTTTGGTGAGCTTGTGCAAATTGTAGCCTCTTTTTCCTATTTGTAGTGGAGATGAGTGGTACCCGGTGGGGTCTTCTGCTGTTGTAGCCCATTCGCCTCAAGGTTGTGCGTGTTGTGGCTTCACAAATGCTTTGCTGCATACCTTGGTTGTAACGAGTGGTTATTTCAGTCAAAGTTGCTCTTCTATCAGCTTGAATCAGTCGACCCATTCTCCTCTGACCTCTAGCATCAACAAGGCAAGGCCCACAGGACTGCCGCATACTGGTTGTTTTTCCCTTTTCACACCGTTCTTTGTAAATCCTAGAAATGGTTGTGCGTGAAAATCCCAGTAACTGAGCAGGTTGTGAAATACTCAGACCGGCCCGTCTAGCACCAACAACCATGCCACGCTCAAAATTGCTGACATTCAGTTTGGAGTTCAGGAGATTGTCTTGACCAGGACCACACCCCTAAATGCATTGAAGCAACTGTCATGTGATTGGTTGATTAGATTATTGCATTAATGAGAAATTGAACAGGTGTTCCTAATAATCCTTTAGGTGAGTGTATATGCCTCACTGTGTTTGTGAGTTTAGCTAACTAGTACAATATGTTGGTAACTAAGCAAATCATGTTAGCTTTTGTGATATTGTCTAACTTAATATTGGTGCACAAAACTTTTGTTTTAAAATGTCACAAATGAGACATTCTTATTAAATAATGTAAAAAAACAAACCATAAACAGAGGTACTGTTTCAGGGATTGGTTTTTCCAGCCTGTGCTAAGCAAGGGACAGCACTGTCCTCTCACTTGAGATCTTAAATAAAGGAAGACTGTGTGTATACATATCTGTCACCTTTCAAAATAAAGTTTTCCACAAAAAGCAATGCACTGCGTGCCTGTATATAGCGGTAACCTTTCTAAATAAAAGTTGTCTTAACAGGTTGCAACCCACCTTTTGAGAAACGCTGATCCCGACCAACAGCATCAAGGCCCTGAAACATCAAGGCCCCTTAAATTGAATCACGTCTACAAAGTAAGGCTCATTTGAAATGTTTTGCCCCCAGTCTATTTTCTTTGCAGAGAGAGCAATGCTGAGATGTGACAGATTCACAGAAATAAGGACATCACTACCTATCAATTCAGAACTCTTTATAATCCTAAATTAATGTTGAACATTTTGAAAATTCAACTGTCACACACAAATAGTTTCATTATCGTATTTTGAGCTTCTAATAAAATAAATACATACTTTTAAGCAATTTACCCTACTTAATCAGTTGTAACAGTGAGAGACAAACACATGCTTGTTAACCAGGATAAATAAAATTCCTAAAAACAAATGTGATGCTAAACAATTTCATGAGCAAATCTATTCAACATACACTTTATTTGTGGGCAAAAGTGAACCTTAAAAAAGCCCCGGATGCCCGGGGGGGGTCTGATCTGTACACCTTGGACCGGCGCTTACAAAACCTTTTTCACTCCCCCTTCAGCAATGGTCCCCTCTTGTGTCAGTCCGTTAGTGAACTACCTCTGATTAAGACACAAAGGAATCTAGGTTCCATTTGGGACACTGACTCTCTTTAAGCCCGTCCTGGTGGGTGAAATGCTAAAGTAACGGCTGAACAAAAGGGCTGGACAACTTGGAGGATTTCTATTAACAGAAGAGTACAAATCAAGAGTTCACTTGAATGGGTAAGTGCGGCCAAACATTTGACTCGTACTGTACGCGAGTGTAACGATTCCCCCAACTGGGTAGCGATCGTCCGGTGGCAGGGACGCAAACTCTTCACGGCCGAAAAGATTGCAGACTCAACAACCTACCGGGGTCAAGGCTGACACACACCACTCACACAGACAACACACCTGTCTACCAAAGACCCACACACACACACACACGTTGGTGTTTCTATCCTTGTGGGGACCTGAGATATAACCCTGACCTAGCAATCCATGTTGCCTGTTCCTTTGCCCTAAACCTCACTTAAACCTCAATAACCCTACTTTTATGCCTAAACTTA